>NC_134520.1:34715329-34777829 GCF_027942865.1 Odontesthes bonariensis | reverse complement strand
TTCATGTTAAAGTTCTTCCAGACGGCGGAGTCGACAGAACCAAAGTCATCTGTAAACACTGCCAAGTTGAATTGTCTTCTCAGCGTAGTAGTTCCAGTCTAAAATATCACTTAAAGGCAAAACACACAACTGATAGCAGCAAGTCATTCAAGGAAACAGACAGTGGAGCGAGGCTTCTACATAAAAACTACAGAAAGATGCTGATGTTAAAAGTGTGTTTGCACAACAAATGTTATGGCACTTTCATTCATATGGCAGCACATTTAAAATAAAGCTAAATGCTAAAAGCTATACGCTACTTTTGGATTCATTTTTGGATTCTGCGTACAAATGCGATTAATCGTGATTAATCAGGGAAATCATGCGATTAATTAGACTAAACATTTTAATCGTTGCTGAGCCCTACTTTTTATCAATCAGGCTAAAATTTGGTTCACCTGCAGACTAGAAGTTTGAAAACCAAAATATATTTTACTCTCAACCGACACCGAACCGACAAAAATAATAGATTTCTTATGTTTATTTTAAATAGCGTCCACTGTCACGCCCAGAGAATCTTGTTTTTAGTTTTCATGTTTAGGTTATGCTTTTGTTTTCAGTCCATCTTTAGTTTTTGTCATGTCTTAGTTTCCCTGCACTCTGTTTATTAGTTCACTCACTTCACCTGTGTTTTTTCCCTCAGCTGCACTCACTCCCCAATCACTCTCACTCCCTATTTAGTTTCCTGCCTCCCCTTTCAGTTTTGCCAGATCTTTGTTGTTGTTGTTGCTGATAGTTCGCATGCCACGTTGCCACGACTAAGTTAAGTATTTATTCCATGTCAAGTGATTTTGTTTTTGTTCACAGCTACGTTTTTTCCGGCTCAGCCGTGTTTTATGTTGGTACTTTGTTTTTGCTATTAATAAATCAACCTTTTTTTTGTAAGTCTGCATCCGTGTCCTCCCTTCCACACCCTCAACCTGACATCAACAGCCTGAGGTTTTTATAACCTGAGTATTTAAGCTTGATAAATTTATCAGTAAAAGTGTTTTCTCTGTGATGTTTACACGAGAACTTATCAAACATTAAAAAGAGGAACATCAGGGATAATTATGGAGAATGCAGGGAGGAGTTCACAGTAATCACCACAAATATGTAAATACATCAGCTTTAACCCTTTTTCACATTCTTCTAAAATCAAACACTTTCAAAACCAGCACAAATCCACATATTTTCACATTTCCTGTCAGCTCATTTTAATTCACACCCCGTAGATTTAATTTAGATCAACCCTGAGATGGGAAAACACACTTTTATAGTTTCTCTGCTTTGAGAATAATCATCTGAAAAGGTGTTGAGTTACGAAACATTCGTATTAAACTCAGTGAAGAGTTTAAAGTGTCGGTGCAGAGTCGAGCAACAGGAACTTTGTGAAAGGGTTCACGGGGGCCAAAAGACCTCAGCTGCTGCTTCAATGAAGTGACCTCGGTCTTTGGGGGAGGTCGGTCGGAGGCAGACAAATGGAGGGAGGCAATCAATAAAGTCTAAGAGATGGATGATAAATCAGAGCTGGAAAATGTAGTTAAATTAAGTAAAAACCAGCAGCAGAATGAGACCAAAATAGCTGAGAAACTGATCCACGAATGTCTTTTTTTTTAATCATTAAGGTTGTTTTAAAGGAGAAATATAAAAAATCTGAAGGATTTTTACTCATTGAATCATCTGATTTTTATTGGTTTTGAACTTGGTTTTGAGTTTTTTCGTGTTTTATTGACTAATTGAATAAGTTAACTGAAATGTTAATAAATTAATTAATTGACACTGAAAACAGCAGCATTTCAGTTCCTAAGTCAACTTTTTAACTAACTTCTTAAATGATTTAATCTAATTTATTCTATTTTCTCTTTCCTGGACTCAATTTTTGCTGATTTCTTCTAAATTAATTATTGTAATTTAAAGCGTCTGGACGTGATCATCAGAATCAGAACCGATTCGGCTCCACTGAAGGCAAGTTATTTATTTATTTTTTAGCTAAAAGGCTAAACAAAACATGCGGAAAATAATAATCATAATAAATAGCATGTTAAAAAAGCCTTAGCTTATTTAATTGCACCGCATTTAGTAATAAATAATCACTTTTACTTCCTGTTTATGTTCTATCTTATCATTTTATAACCCTATATGTACAGATATATATACATATACACACTCATACAAACACATAGTGCAAATAGTGAGAACACCCGGTCAGAGCCCGTCTTCCTTCTTATGCCTGCAAAAAAAACATAATTTTGTTACTCTTTTTAAACACTGCTTCAGCATATAAAGATATATAAAACATATAAAGATCCACAAACTGCTAACTTCTCCAGGCACAACAGCAGTTTTGTGTCTGAATGACACTTATTTTCATGCCCAGATCTGCCATATGTTCATTATCTGCACTCTTTTACAGTTCCTGAATAGCACCATGTTTGTTTTACTCGCATTTAATGATAATTTGTTCATTTCAAACGACACAAAGAAGGATTTTTATGTTTCCGTGTTCACACACAGAATCCAGATCAGGATCTGAACGGGATCTGAAGCTGAAGAGAAACAGTTAACAGAGATGGAGCACAGATTCTCTGGATGACTGGAGCCAAACAAACCCTGAAACACAGCAACAAAAGACCACAATCCTGCTCCCCTTCCTCCATCCTGCTCCTCCTCCTTATTACCCCCACTTTCCAGAAAAAAAAGGGAGAGGAAAAAAGAGAGAAGAGTCCATTAGGTAACCCACCAACCATCTCGGTCATTAACTGGTTCCCAGTTAAAGGAGTGAAGGGGATGGGAGGGGTCACATGGTGCAGAGGCTTGTTTACCACAACAAGGGGCGACCGAGGGAGAAACGCACTGTGGAGATGGAGAGAGAGAGAGAGGCAGCTTTTCCCACCGACTCATTCACGACTGCTTTCACACGCTGTGCTGCTGACTGCCGTCACCATGGAGACGAATGGTCGACCGGGAGCTGCGACAAGACAGAGAGTTCATTTTGTCGAGCGGCTCATGTGCCGAAAACGCTAAAAAAGACAGAGATACCTGAAAACATCGTCCACATGTGGCAGGCCGGCGTAAATAAAACCAGATTACAGTGATTTAACAGTAATTTGTGTTCTTTATTCGATTGGAAAATACTACAAAGGCAGAAAGTCAACCTTGTGTCAGCAACAAGTTGCAAAATACGCGGGAAAAGTGCATGAAGAGAGTACATGATTAAAAGGAACACCCAAATCTGTCAGAAGTAACGACTTCACCACTCAGAATTCCAAAGATTTGTGGATTTACTGAATTTGTTAAAAGATTTAGAGAATCAGATTAATCTACGAGCTAAAATCCAACACGCATGAGGCTGAGTGGAAATCAGTGGGGTCAAGGAAAACACTGTCAGTGACCTAAGTTCATCTCTGCGTCCACAGTTGAAGTCAAAGCTCCACCATGAAAACAAAAAGCATGTAAAGATCCACAAAAACTGCTAACTTCTCCAGGCATGACAGCAGTTTTGTGGTCTGACCAATCAGAACATTCCGTTTGAAACTATGGACACTACATCCCATAGAGGAGATGGCACCATCTGGCTTATTGTCAACTTATTGTTCAAAAGGCAGCAACTGTGGTGGAGCAGGGTTGCATGAGTGGACATTCAGTCCTGATCCAGCCTTCATTTCTTTCTGTTTCCTTCCAAGCAGCCAGACTTTCCTGTAAACTTTCAAAGTGTCCTGATCAGCAGTTCTGCAGCTTTCTGAAGCTCTTTCAGAGTTTTTCTTTGGACATTTTCTGCTTTTCCCCCTCATCTTCAGTCCAGTCCTTGTACCTGATGTGTTTTTTCTTTGTTAAGCCACTTAACTCTGACCTATGAACCATTCAGGCAGGAAAAAGGCTCCTAACTCAAGGGATGAACCAGTGTTGTGTCCACACAGAACAGACAACTTAGCAAAGAAGCCATTTTAAACTGGATCTTTAGGCACTTTGTTCCCAGCAGCCTGTCACAGAAACACATCATTTGTTCCCATTTCTTTAGTTGCATCTATGAAAAACAGCTTCATAGTTTCAATTTCTTTTGTACATTTACGTTTAAAACTGCTTTCAGTTACCAAAAGAGTCAAATTAATAAATGAAATTCAGTTTAAAAAAAATCCTAATCCCCAAAATAATGAACGTTATCACGTCTAAAAGTAGAAAAGTAGGAAAAAAAACCCGACAATAATAAGAATTATATGTTATTCAACATCAAGAAAAAGTAAATAAGATTCAATTTAAAGCTGCTCAGAAATGAACAAACTCTGGTTCTGCCTCAGATTCTGGGTTTACGTTCATGTTGGAACATGTTTCAGTGAATCTCTGCAGCTGTTACCATGGAAACATCTGCAGATATTCACTTTAAAGCTGCTCAGAAATGAACTAACTCTGGTTCTGCCTCAGATTCTGGGTTTATGTTCATGTTGGAACATGTTTCAGTGAATCTCTGCAGCTGTTACCATGGAAACATCTGCAGATATTCCCTTTAAAGCTGCTCAGAACTGAACTAACTCTGGTTCTGACTCAGATTCTGGGTTTATGTTCATGTTGGAACATGTTTCAGTGAATCTCTGCAGCTGTTACCATGGAAACATCTGCAGATATTCACTTTAAAGCTGCTCAGAGCTGAACTAACTCTGGTTCTGACTCAGATTCTGGGTTTATGTTCATGTTGGAACATGTTTCAGTGAATCTCTGCAGCTGTTACCATGGAAACATCTGCAGATATTCACTTTAAAGCTGCTCAGAACTGAACTAACTCTGGTTCTGACTCAGATTCTGGGTTTATGTTCATGTTGGAACATGTTTCAGTGAATCTCTGCAGCTGTTACCATGGAAACATCTGCAGATATTCACTTTAAAGCTGCTCAGAACTGAACTAACTCTGGTTCTGCCTCAAATTCTGGGTTTATGTTCATGTTGGAACATGTTTCAGTGAATCTCTGCAGCTGTTACCATGGAAACATCTGCAGATATTCAATTTAAAGCTGCTCAGAACTGAACTAACTCTGGTTCTGACTCAGATTCTGGGTTTATGTTCATGTTTCAACATGTTTCAATAAATCATTTAAATGATTTCCTGTTTAATGGGAAATATGTAAAGAATGAGGAGTGACTCAAGAGCCTCACAGCAACAGGGTTGTTCTCCGTGGGTTCTCTCTTGGTACTCCGGCTTCTTCCCATCGTCCTAAAACATGAATGTCTGACCTGTCCAGGGTGTATCCTGCCTCTCGCCCAATGACAGCTGGGATAGACTCCATAGAAAATGGATGGATGGATGGATGGATAAATATCCTGTTCCAGTTTGTCTCAATCCATGTTTCCAGTAGAAACAACTGGAGGCTGGAGTGGGCGTGCTGTGGTTGTGGTTCATGATTCAGCTATAAATCAGTAAATATGGTCAATGTGGAGATATGCAGTGTGCAGCAGTTAGCTCTCTACACAACCCTCTGGCTGTGATGTGACATGATGTGGATCCTGGTTTTATCTCTTTGGGCGTTTCTGCTGCTCTGATTATGACTCTGGATCATAACTGTGTCTGAGGCCCTGACACATATGAGTTTTATGGGTTGTTTGCTTTCACACTTCATCAGTTTTTATCTTAAAGGAAGGATGCAGTCTGTGTAGAGGTCATTTCACAGCAAAAATAGAGGCCCGTTTATGAGGTTTAAAACAAACCCAACAGAAAGGCAAAGGTACCAGACCAAGCAAACGTTAAAGAAACGGAAACTTGACTTGTAGTCTGCATTTCTTTGTCACCTACTAAATTTAGACCTGAAGCCACACTGGGGGTCTATCAGCTGTAAACATGAAACTAAACAATGATATTTAAACTAAATGTTTGGTGGGAACTGAATCTGGTGGTTGTTTTGCATTCAAACTGTCCCTGAATATTGATGATGTCAATTATTTGTCACACAAAATCATTTGTTGTAGTTCATCTGAAAGTATCCAAAGGGTCTGTGAAAGTATAAATGGGTGGAAAATTTAAGAAAAGCTAAAGAAAACTAATCGTTTGGGAACATACACACACAGTCGGGAAAAAGGTTATCATGAGAAAACATAAAAAATACTAAGAGAAAATGGATTTCTGCAAGGAAAGAGCAAAAAATATCGCAATGTAACACAAAAGTACTGTGAGGGGTACAAAAGAAAAACTTCTAAACAATAAAATGTTCTGTAAGGGAACAGAAAACTTGTTCCAAGGTGACAAAACTCTACTGCAAAGACACAAGCTTTTTTTTTTGCAAAGGAAGACCAAATTTAAAGCAGGAAATAGAAAAAAAAATGCCGTAAGGGAACAGTGAAGTTTTACTGTGAGGGAACATAAAACTAAACTTAATTAGAGGGAACAAAACAGTTATTGCAAGAAAATTGAAGTTTTTCTGTGACAGAAGACAAACCTTGCTTTTAGAAAGCAAAATGTGCTCTGAGAGAAATTAAAAATTACTGTAAGGGAACACTGATGCAATCATAAAGCTTACTTTGAAGGCACTACTTTGAGGGAACAAAGACATTTTGAAGAAACAACAAACTAAAGTGAGCTAAAGGGAGCACAGAACTTTTATTGAGGGTGCAAAGCATATATAAAGAAAAACAATATTTACCATAATAAAATTAATTTGAAAAGAAACATTTAAGTATTACTTTTAGACAATAGAGAACTTATTTTGAGGGAACAAAATATATACTGCAAGGAAAAACTTAAACTTGTTTTGATGGAAGCCAAACCATAGCTATAGGGATCCAAAACCCAACGGAGCATCATTCTTTAAGACAAAACAAAACTTGAGGTCACAAAAAAACTATCGAGGAATAAAAAATTACTGTGAGGGAACACTTACATTTTACTGTTATGCAAGAAAGAAATGGGTTTTGGTGATCAATAGATATTTATAATAATCTGAAGAAAAGATTTATTAAGAGGAAGCTTTGAAGGGAACAAAATATGACTTTTTTGAGGGGACATAAAAGTTACTTTGAGGGAACAAATAGGTTTTACTGTGATGGCATACCCAACGTTCTTAGCGAAAACCAAGTATTACCTCCAAGGGGATTCAAAAGTTGTGTTTAGGGAACCAAAGAAACTATGAGGGAAACTAAATTCATTGTGAGAAAACAAAGAGGAAACACTAAAATATTAGTGTGAGGAACTGGAACTTTTTTTTTTATCAGGGATCACAATGGATAATCAGGGATGGGAAATATTACAGTAAAAGAAAATTATTCTCCTAGGGAACTCAAAACTTCTTGCTGTGCAACTAAGGGAACACAAATACTTGAAAGGGCACTTTGAACCAAATATTTCTTGCAAAACATCAAACTTGCCATCATCAACAAATCAGACTGTGTGGGTAAAAAAACTTTCAATGTGGAAATAAAAAAAACTAATTGCTCAGGACCACAGACATTTTACTGTGAGGGAACAAAATTTAAACTGTGAGGAGCAGAGGTGGGTAGTAATGAGTTACATTTACTTCGTTACATTTACTTGAGTAAGTTTTTGAAAACATTATACCTCTAGGAGTAGTTTTAAATCTCTATACTTTTTACTTTTCCTTGAGCAGATGTGTGCAGCAGAAACTGCCCTCTTACTCCGCTACATTAGGCTACAATGAGCTGGTTACTTTTCTTCTTACCTCTTTGGTATTCTACGCCTCATTATTTTTATCCCCCCGCGTACGCCTCATTTTAATGTTTTATTCTGACAGAGAGAGAGACTTCCTCCAACGGCTCTACCACCTGACTGTGTTCCACCAATCAGACGCAGCCGTGCAGTCTGGTCACGTGACCGTACTCGATCTCAGCGGCGGGACGGGTTAGCTTTAGCATTAGCAGTCGTAGCAAACAAACAAAGAAACAGATGAAAAATGTCAGAACCAACGGTGGGAAATGAAGACGCAGACGAGGCCTCATACTGAAAGCATGTTTACCTTACAAAGAGTGAGAAACAGCAGCTACATTATGTGTCTTCTGTGGCAACCAAAACAAACGCACATTTCAGCAGAAACTCAACATCTAACTTGAGGAAACATGTAGCGTTAAGTTTCCTAAACTCGTTTTCCCCCCATGAATAGGTGAATGTTTGTTTTTTAGGTTACATATGGGTTACATATGTTTTAAACATTTCCTAAGTCTCTCTTATTTTTTATTGAAGTTCTTGAATTTACCTGGAGTATTTTAATTTAAGCTATTTTGTAATTAATGAATTAATTTTAATTTATTTTATCAATTGGATGAACTCTAATCTGCCTAAAGATGATTATTTAATATTTTTGTCTGTCTGATTGAATGCTTGTGTTAACAAATAAATCAGACGTTACTCAACAGTTACTCAGTACTTGAGTAGTTTTTTCACCGAGCACTTTTTTACTCTCACTAAAGTAGATATTTGGATGACTACTTTTTACTTTTACTTGAGTCATATTATTCTAAACTAACAGTTCTTTTACTTGAGTACAATTTTTGGCTGCTCTACCCACCTCTGGTGAGGAGAACTTATACTCTGAGGAAAAACAAAACTCACTGTGGGGAACAAACTATACTGTCAGGCATAAAAGATATTGTGAGGAAATTCTAAAGTTTCACTGTTATGGAATACAAAATGTGCTTAAAGGGAACCAGTATTTGCTTTGAAAGATGACAAAACTTGCTTTAAGGGAACCAATATTTGGTTTGAAAGATGAAAAAACTTGCTTTTAGGGAACCAAATGTACTATGAGAGAACAAAAAATTATAATGTTGTCAGATCACAGATGTTTTGCCGTTAGGAAACAAAAAAAACTTGTTGTGAAGAAAGACAGAATGATCCTTTAAGGGAAAAGGATGCACTATAGATTGATAAAAGAATTGTGAGGGAACACTGACATTTTTGTGGGAGGTTACTGGGATGAAACACAAAACTTTTAGGGCACTTTCAAGGGAACAAAAGTGTTACTTTGGAGGCCCGCTCCAAAAACAAAAGCCTAAAGAGAGGCCAAACTGAGCAGTATTTGGACAGATCTTTGTAATACTGAAAGACTTCTACAACGGTCCCTATGCAGCACCAAAAAGCAGAATATTTACCTGTTTCAAAGGGTGTTTCGTCATTCTCTGCTGATGATTTTGTACATCTGTATGTTGGTAAGGTGCGGAGATGCTGCAGGTGACCAGACTTCACTTTGATGTTTTACCGTCTCTCCAGCTTGTAAATTTAAAAAGGAAATTTTTTACTGGAAGCTGAATCTTTATGCAACAAGTTACAAAACAGAGCGAGGAGGGAGGACGGGATGAATCAGAGAGAAGTGGAAAGGGTGAGGAGGGTGAGGAGGCCCTGCTCTCTTTTTGTAGCTCCCACAGAACCATCTCCAATTACAGGACAAAGGCGACTCATTCAGGCCCACAGCTCCAACACTGCAGCTTTGCATGTCTAATGAGCGCTCCACTGAATGCTAAGAGGACCCGATGAGCTGCAGAGGCCTCAGAACCCCCCCCCCCATGCACCACCTACGCACCACCCGGTCACCCCTGTACCCCTCCAGATCGGGACATCCAGCCTCGGCCTCCTCTATAATCACATCAGTCCTGATCGGTTCCACAGAAATGTCACGAGAAAGAGGAGCCAACAAAGGTTAAAACAAACAAAGTAATAAGCTTTAACTGCAGTCGATGTGAAAATACCTAAAAGCGGCATCGACTCACGGTGCTCCTGATGCCAACCGGAGGTCAGAAACTCTGTGGGAGGGTTTGGAAAGGGCAGAAAACAGGTAACAAGAATCTAGGAGGAGCTCCAGATTGGTTTGAAACAGCAGCTTTGGACTAACACATCACCCACAGAAAGGCTGCAATGATACTAAGATCAAGAGCTTATTTCCCTGTAATGAGAGATATTTCTAATGTAGGTTAAACACAACTCAAATTACAAAGAGTTCTGTTCAAACAGGAGCAGAAAAGTTGGGTTTCACAGTCCAACAGAACTGCTCAGTAGATGGTCGGATAACTTCGGGGTGCAGAAAGCGGCCTGATGTCGGATCCAAAACATTTTAATTTCCCTTGTAAATTAGAAATATAACGTTTAGCCTGATAAATCTCTCATACGTGAACACTCCTTCTGATGTGTTTTGGGTTTCCATGAATTGAACTAGCTTGAATTTAGCACAGTTTCAAGATATTTTTAATCTGAAATATTGAAATGAAAATTCGTTGTTGAAATTTGTATTGAGGCAAAAACGAAAAAATAAAGATTTACTCGCATAATGTCAATATATTGTCATTTATCAAGAAAAAAGTAAAAATATTATTAATATTTTTCATCCATTATCGGTTTATTCAAAGAAAGTTGATATTTTATTAATTTTTAGAAGGTTTCTGAAATATTTCTATTCATCTTTAAGGTAAAAAAATGTTAATAATTTTGTATTTTTTATGTAATTCAACAAATTTTTTGTAAGTTGTTAAATGCGAGATGGATTCATACAATTTAACAAAGAATTGAAATCATAATTTTGTCTCCTATTCACGGAGAAAAAGTTTTAAAAAACTTTAAAAAAGAGAAAAAATTACGTAAGAAACAAAAGGCGTATTTTGAGAATAAAGCAATTTTTAAAAATTTATGAGAAAATTTGGAAAAATTTTAAGATTTTTTGTTTTAAATCTGAATATAATTAATTGATTCACTGCTGCAGTGCTGTTTTTTTTTTATATCATAGCAATAAAATCAAAATATGGAAACATCCTGATATTCTGAGAATAAATCTAATGAATTAGCACATTAGGACACATTTTGCACATATATTTTTATTATTTTATATTTTATTATATATACATTTTTTTATTATTTATTTATTTATTGTTTTGTTTTTATTGCACTAAACAGACCAGAACAAATTCCTTGTAATGTAAAAATTACTTGGCAATAAAATCTTTTCTGATTCTGATTCTGATTTTACTTTGACAGGAAATCTGCGGTGCTTCAATGTCTCCATGTGGAGATGGAGTCTGACGGCACACAGAAGTTATTTAATCATTTATACTGGTATTGATTTCTGCCTTTTAGTCTCATTTAACCTCGTGCTTCCAACAATCAGGAGAGGTGCAGCCGAAGCGTCACAGTCATCCAGTCTGGAACAAGAAAATGATGTTAAATGGAAAAAAAGGGACTCTAAGTCAGACTGTAAACAAGCTGAAAATGTAATGAAGCTCATCTAGAAGCAGTGAAAACTCATTCAACTCCTCTCAGACTTGAGTATCTGGAACTGGAACACGAGGGGGTTTCCATTAACGCCCAGCCTTAAACAACCGGGCCGTGCTTCGTCAACACGATTCATTCTTCATCCGGGAAGCTGAGCATTCATGCTGCGATTCATGCAGGATTCTGTGGAAATGTCAGAGTTGTTCAGCAATAAATTAAAAAAAAAAGTGCATGTCAAACACCATAAATAAAGGAAATATCTTGACTTGATTGTTTCAAAGCCTAAGCTGGTGTTTAGCTTCTGTTTCCCTGCCACCGCAGGCTCGTGTGCTGGTGCCCGCCCTCAGTGTTTACTCTGAAAACAGACACGATGAACAGATCCACAGCAGCTACACCCAGCAGGCCTTCAAGTCGTTGCTCCACTGTTTGTGGTGAACACCAAAGAGCTAGAAATACCACACAGATTAACCACATGGACTCTGCTTCCTGTTTAAGTTGAGTGTTTGGTATGTGAAGCCCCCTGAGATGAATCTGATAAATCTGACCGAACACAGCTCCCTCCATAATGTTTGGGACAGAGTCCCATCTCTGCTCCTCTAAATTAAGGGGCCATGATGTTTGGGACAGGTGGCTTCCAGGTGAAAAACTAGGAAAAACCAGAATAAAACCATCAGAGACGTGGGTCAAACCTTAGGATCACCAACATCTGGAAGATCATGAAAAAGAAAGGATGCTCTGGTAGGCGGATGAAGACAGAAGAAGAATCCTCAAAGGCCCGTCCAACAGATCAGAACCATCTTCAGGAGAAAGGTGTGTCTCTGTCAGAGACGACTGTCCACAGAAGACTTCATGAACACAAACACAGAGGCTACGCTGCTACATGCTAACCGCTAGTTAGCCACAGAAACACAGAGGCTACGCTGCTACATGCTAACCGCTAGTTAGCCACAGAAACACAGAGGCTACGCTGCTACATGCTAACCGCTAGTTAGCCACAGAAACACAGAGGCTACGCTGCTACATGCTAGCCCCCCGTCTTAAGAGTAACCTGGCCAAGTTTGAAGTCTGTAGCATTAAATCTGTAGGAGGAGTTCGATCATATGCAAGGCGTAGAATCGGTCAAAAATGGCACCAAAACGCACCTTATATCCAAAATGGCCGCCTTCCTGTGGACGTGGGACCATGGCGGCCTGAGACTTTTTTGTGCGTCTGGGCATTATGAATGAGTGTACCAAATTTCGTCGTACCACGTGAAACTAACCCCATTGCGGGGACCATTTTTAAGCATCGTAGGGGGCGCTACAGAGCCAATGAGCGACTCCCAAAAAGGTGGCGCTTACAAAATTTCATGAGTTTTCGAGCACCTTTTGCAAAGAATAAGAAGAAAGAAAGAATAACTCCGACAGATACAATAGGGTCCCTGCAGTTTCACTGCTCGGTCCCTAATTAGGACCCATACTCGGATCTTGATCCAGAGGAAACCAAAAATGGGCTGAAGCCAACCAGAAGACCAAAATGGGACCAAGTTAAGAATGAAAAATTAGATCAGATACAGCAGCTGGTCCAGAACTAAACACAGTACCGAGACCGGATCCAAAAGTAACATTAATCCAACCGTGTCCATTAAACTTTCATGACTTTATGGGACTTTTATGTCCCCAGAATGCAGCCAGGACCCCACAACATTGTTTTTCTTTTACAGACCTATGTCCCCACAACGTTGGTTATACACAACTACACACATATGAAGATGAACAACCCTGAAACCAGATTAAACCATCTGAGTTTTCCCCTCTTAAACAACAGAAACATCCATCCAGCCCCCCCCCCCCCCTCTCTGAGGGCAACGATGGCGAGCCGCCACATTCCTCACCGCCAGGGAAACAACGAATCACATCACAGGAAGTCGGAGAGGAAGAAGTTGGCTAATGCTTTCCTGTTAAACACTCAAACACACACACACACACACACACACACTGAAACAGACGTACACGAAGGCCCGAAACACACAATCCCAGCCGGTCCAAACCATAATTACAGGCTGCAGATGTTCAGCAGTTAAAGTTTCACTGCAGCAGAAAGTTAGAGACCCGAGAGGACCGAGGCCGAAGGAAGATGGAGACCAGGTTTCAGGACCAGGACCGCGAACAAGACTTCGATCAGAACCGGAGGAGCAAAAATAAAACCGATAAAAGAATCCAGAACCAAATTAAAACGTCCACGAACACCTTAGTGCTTAAAGTTACTCCCTATGAATGTTTCTCTGAGTCCAGAATTAGGACCAGAACCAAATTTAGGACCCGTTTTTATCTCAGTTTGACCTTTTTTAAGGCTTCTGCTTGATGAACTAACTAACTTCCATCATTTTAAACGAGCATCAGCTGGTTATTTCTCTTTCTGTGAGTCCAGAATTAGGACCAGAACCAAATTTAAGACCAGTTTTTATCTCAGTTTGACCTTTTTTAAGGCTTCTGCTTTAAAACTAACTAACTTCCATCATTTTAAACGAGCATCAGCTGGTTATTTCTCTTTCTGTGAGTCCAGAATTAGGACCAGAACCAAATTTAAGACCAGTTTTTATCTCAGTTTGACCTTTTTTAAGGCTTCTGCTTCAGAACTAACTAACTTTCATCATTAAAAATGAGCATCAGCTGCTTATTTCTCTTTCTGTGAGTCCAGAATTAGGACCAGAACCAAATTTAAGACCAGTTTTTATCTCAGTTTGACCTTTTTTAAGGCTTCTGCTTTAAAACTAACTAACTTTCATCATTAAAAATGAGCATCAGCTGGTTATTTCTCTTTCTGTGAGTCCAGAATTAGGACCAGAACCAAATTTAAGACCAGTTTTTATCTCAGTTTGACCTTTTTTAAGGCTTCTGCTTCAGAACTAACTAACTTTCATCATTAAAAATGAGCATCAGCTGGTTATTTCTCTTTCTGTGAGTCCAGAATTAGGACCAGAACCAAATTTAAGACCAGTTTTTATCTCAGTTTGACCTTTTTTAAGGCTTCTGCTTTAAAACTAACTAACTTTCATCATTTTAAACGAGCATCAGCTGGTTATTTCTCTTTCTGTGAGTCCAGAATTAAGACCAGAACCAAATTTAAGACCAGTTTTTATCTCAGTTTGACCTTTTTTAATGCTTCTGCTTTAAAACTAACTAACTTTCATCATTTTAAACGAGCATCAGCTGGTTATTTCTCTTTCTGTGAGTCCAGAATTAGGACCAGAACCAAATTTAGGACCAATTTTTATCTCAGTTTGACCTTTTTTAAGGCTTCTGCTTTAAAACTAACTAACTTTCATCATTAAAAACGAGCATCAGCTGGTTATTTCTCTTTCTGTGAGTCCAGAATTAGGACCAGAACCAAATTTAGGACCAATTTTTATCTCAGTTTGACCTTTTTTAAGGCTTCTGCTTCAGAACTAACTAACTTTCATCATTAAAAAAGAGCATCAGCTGGTTATTTCTCTTTCTGTGAGTCCAGAATTAGGACCAGAACCAAATTTAGGACCCGTTTTTATCTCAGTTTGACCTTTTTTAAGGCTTCTGCTTTAAAACTAACTAACTTCCATCATTTTAAACGAGCATCAGCTGGTTATTTCTCTTTCTGTGAGTCCAGAATTAGGACCAGAACCAAATTTAGGACCCGTTTTTATCTCAGTTTGACCTTTTTTAAGGCTTCTGCTTTAAAACTAACTAACTTCCATCATTTTAAACGAGCATCAGCTGGTTATTTCTCTTTCTGTGAGTCCAGAATTAGAACCAGAACCAAATTTAAGACCAGTTTTTATCTCAGTTTGACCTTTTTTAAGGCTTCTGCTTTAAAACTAACTAACTTTCATCATTAAAAACGAGCGTCAGCTGGTTATTTCTCTTTCTGTGAGTTTTTTAAGGTGGATTATTTTCTGTCCTTGGCTTTTTCGGAGAGTGGTTCTGCTGCTCGTTTTCCCCATTCCCCTCCAGCCGTCGTCATGGTGACGCTCAGCTATGCAGATCCTGAATACAGTCGGCGGCTCCGAGGAAAGAGGCCTTTGTTACCCCCCCCCCCATCACCTCCTCCCTCCTCGACACTTTCTGTTCATCTCGGCTCCATTTTCGACAAACTAGAAAACTAACTGGTCACATGTCCGGTGCCCGTTTTGACTCAATGGAGATCAGGACAAGTGGAAAAATAAGTACGTTTTCTTTTAATTCTGAAGTTTGATGTATCAGGACATGAAATAATTACATCATCTGGTCTTAAAATTAGGTAAAAATATGAGATGATGTCGTTATTTACTGAACAAAAGTAAGAAACCCAAGAGCTACATCTCAGACTCTGCGGGCCTCAGTTAGCATGTTAAAGGTTAAAGGTCACCCCGAGGTCAGAAACCCAAAGAGCTACATCTCAGACTCTGCAGGCCTCAGTCAGCATGTTAAAGGTTAAAGGTCATGACAGCACAGTTAGAAAAGGTAAAGGTATATATATATATACATATCATGATATATATATATATATGTACAGTGTATAGATGTAGGAAATTAAACCAAATGTACTCGAGATGTAAAGTTTCTTGCTGTTTTTCAGGTGGTTTTTATTTGTTGTTCCCCCAGAAGCTGAAAAATTAATGTTTTTAGTGAAGTTTGTCAGGAAAACTCGGGTCTCAGGAGGCTGTTTTAAAGGTCCAAACGAGTTGGATTTAAAGTATATTCACCTGTATGAACACATAGAGCATTCAGCAGGATTGTTTTGTGCTCTGACAGCTTAGAAACTCAGAGGTTAAACTTCCTGGGAAGAAAATTCCACCATGCTTTGATGCTCCAGGATGGGAAGTCATACTTTTTTGGTATTCTCACATCTTCTCATTGAGAGCCCAGAACATGCAAAAGGAAATATAATAGGAAAGATATCGTCAGCTACCGTTATCTCTGCATTCTCACTGATTTTATGATGTATTTCCCGTGAGATTCTGACCCGTACAGACAACAGAGATGACTCCGACCATCATCATCCAACCGTTCCAGTAAGACCAGCTGACCTGCGGGTCGGGAACAATGAAGCCGCCTGAACAGGAAGTGAGGTCGCAGCGCAGACATCCCACAGAGCCCAACCCACCATGCACATCTCTCTAATAAAGACAGAAACACCATCAGTCCTCAGAGGTGTGAGCTTTTCATGACTTCCCATCCTGGAGCATCAAAGCATGGTGGAATTTTATTCCCAGGAAGTTTAACCTCTGAGTTTCTAACCTGTCAGAGCACAAAACAATCCTGCTGAATGCTCTATGTGTTCATACAGGTGAATATAGTTTAAATACAACTCGTTTGGACCTTTAAAACAGCCTCCTGAGACCCCAGTTTTCCTGACAAACTTCACTAAAAACATTCGTTTTTCAGCTTCTGGGGAAACAACAAATAAAAACCAACTGAAAAAGAGCAAAAAACTTTACATCTTGAGTACATTTGGTTTAATTTCCTACATCTATATATATCTCATGATATATATACATATATCTATATATATATCATGATATATACCTTTACATAGTTAAATCATGTCTGTGATTCAGTTAGGTTATTCATATATATGTCATATCAGAGTGGAATCAACACATTACAGAAAACACAGCAAGGTGCCCAGGTCCTGTGGCTGCAGAACCAGCCCAGATCATCAGCCCTCCACCACCGTGCTTGACAGCTGGTGTGAGGTGTTTGTGCTGATATGCTGTGTTTGGTTTCCTCCAAACGTGCTGCAGTGCATTATGGGCAATTATTAATTTTATATTCAAACTGAAAACATGAACTGAATAACTCTCAAGTCATTCAAGTCATCGTGTCTCGAGTCAAGTCAAGTGCCGAGTCTTCAACTTCCAAGTCCGAGTCGAGTCTCAAGTCTTTTATTTTTTGTCAAGTCAAGTCACAAGTCATCAAAACAGCGACTCGAGTCCAAGGCTGTGTTCGAAACCGCATACTTCTCCTACTACTCATACTGACTTTTTGAGTTAGTATGCGAGTTTGAGTAAGCGAGAAGTTCCCGGATGCATACTAGATTCTCCGAAATGTTGGGTATGCATCATGAGGTTACTACTCATACTCAAACTACCCAAGATGCAACGTAACGTGACGTCGCCGATCGTCATTTCCTGTCAAAACGGCAGTTTCAAGCTAGCTACAACGAGGGTAGGTTCACTTCCTGTTTTCAAAACAAAAGCACCAATTGTATGGTAATGGCTTTCCCTATGATAAAAGGCAACGGGTATTTTATTTTGTGAAAATAACAGGAAGTGCGTTGCTCACTGCGGCTAGCTTTAGTAGCGCCGAATTCGTGGGAACAAAATTGTAAACAGCCGGTATTTTGTCAGGTTTTCAACACGTTGGGGATCTAAACGACTACTTTCTCGCCTGAAAATGTTTCAAATGTTGCTAAAGTTTACAGAGTTTAGAGCTTAAGAGAAATCAGCTTCAGGCCGGCTGATTTCGGCTCGGGTAGGAGCAAAATGCATTGTGGGTAAACGCTCTGCATACTGTCTGATCGATGAGCATGCAGTATGTAGTATGCAGTATGTAGTATGTAGTATGCAGTATGCAGTATGCAGTATGTAGTATGTAGTATGCAGTATGCAGTATGTAGTATGCAGTATGCAGTATGCAGTATGTAGTGTGTAGTATGTAGTATGCAGTATGTAGTATGCAGTATGCAGTATGTAGTATGCAGTATGCAGTATGTAGTATGCAGTATGCAGTATGTAGTATGTAGTATGTAGTGTGTAGTATGCAGTATGGTAGTATGTAGTATGTAGTATGCAGTATGGTAGTATGTAGTATGTAGTATGGTAGTATGTAGTATGTAGTATGCAGTATGGTAGTATGCAGTATGTAGTATGTAGTATGCAGTATGCAGTATGTAGTATGCAGTATGTAGTATGCAGTATGCAGTATGTAGTATGTAGTATGCAGTATGCAGTATGTAGTATGCAGTATGCAGTATGTAGTATGTAGTATGCAGTATGTAGTATGTAGTATGCAGTATGGTAGTATGTAGTATGTAGTATGCAGTATGTAGTATGCAGTATGTAGTATGCAGTATGTAGTATGTAGTATGCAGTATGGTAGTATGCAGTATGGTAGTATGCAGTATGTAGTATGTAGTATGCAGTATGGTAGTATGAAGTATGTAGTATGGTAGTATGCAGTATGTAGTATGCAGTATGGTGTATGTAGTATGTAGTATGCAGTATGGTAGTATGTAGTATGTAGTATGGTAGTATGCAGTATGTAGTATGTAGAATGCAGTATGCAGTATGGTAGTATGTAGTATGTAGTATGCAGTATGGTAGTATGTAGTATGCAGTATGTAGTATGTAGTATGCAGTATGCAGTATGTAGTATGCAGTATGTAGTATGCAGTATGCAGTATGTAGTATGTAGTATGCAGTATGCAGTATGTAGTATGCAGTATGCAGTATGTAGTATGTAGTATGCAGTATGTAGTATGTAGTATGCAGTATGGTAGTATGTAGTATGTAGTATGCAGTATGTAGTATGCAGTATGTAGTATGCAGTATGTAGTATGTAGTATGCAGTATGGTAGTATGCAGTATGGTAGTATGCAGTATGTAGTATGTAGTATGCAGTATGGTAGTATGAAGTATGTAGTATGGTAGTATGCAGTATGTAGTATGCAGTATGGTGTATGTAGTATGTAGTATGCAGTATGGTAGTATGTAGTATGTAGTATGGTAGTATGCAGTATGTAGTATGTAGAATGCAGTATGCAGTATGGTAGTATGTAGTATGTAGTATGCAGTATGGTAGTATGTAGTATGCAGTATGTAGTATGCAGTATGGTAGTATGTAGTATGCAGTATGTAGTATGTAGTATGTAGTATGCAGTATGGTAGTATGCAGTATGTAGTATGTAGTATGCAGTATGTACGTATGTAGTACGCAGTATGCAGTATGTAGTATGCAGTATGCAGTACGCAGTATGTAGTATATATTATGCGGTTTCGAACACAGCCATCTCTGTCATGTGACCCCACTGAGTGTTTTGTCTCAGTTTTTGTTCCATAAATAATGACTCAGTGTGAAATGTTGGGTGTTTTTTATCCAAAACCTTAAAATTAATTTAGTCCTTTTTTTTATCAATGAAAAAAACAGCATCGATGAATAATTTGAATAAAAAGAGGCAGAGGAGGAGGCAGCATCTTCCTCCTCCTCCTGAGTGTGTGTGTTTCGGTGTGTTTGTGTGTCTCTCCTTCACTCTGCTGTCGGACTGTTTTCCTCCGGACTCTGACTCCAAAGGTAAAAAACCCAAAAACCTTCATATCTGCTGAAAACTCTGTGAAAAACTGTCCCACCGAATCAAAACCTTTTTATCTGAGTTAGAATATAAACCAAAAGTCGCGCTTCGTCAAGTCGGTTTTTTTTTTTTTTAAATGTTTGAGGAGCAGAGAAAACGGAGCCGAATCCAGCTCAGTCTGATGGGGGGAAATCCTGATTTTACGTTTAAAACAAAAACTTTAAGAGACTTTAAACGCGAACTCGCCGTCAGATTTAACAGCACAGGCAGCGGAAAACTCTTAATTAACACTTTAACAACCGGAAAATGTATTTAACGTTATAATAAAACAGTTTGTGAGCTCAAACTCTGTCTTTGAGGATGTTTAAAACTTAAAAAATACACTTTAAATGATCCCTCAGTCAATTTAAAGGAGAATTATCTCCTTAAAGTGTGTTTCAGGGTCGAGTTTCCGTTTTTTTGCAGATAAAAACGTATTTATAGTGTGTTTTTGGCGCTAATGAGCTGTAAGAGAGTTTTATGGATGTTTTTTTCCCGTTTAAAACTTAAAAAATAAGCATTAAATGATCCCTCAGTCAATTTAAAGGAGATTTCTTTACTTAAAGTGAACTAAATTCGTCTGTTTCAGGGTCGAGTTTCCGTTTTTTTGCAGATAAAAACGTATGTATTGTGTGTTTGTGGCGCTAATGAGCTGTTAGATAGTTTTTTGGATGATGTTTTTTTTAAAAGAAAATAACTTAAATTGTGAGTTTGAGTCCCTGAAAGTGAAATCTGTTCAAAGTTTCTGGTTTTTACTGGATCAGTTGGATGAATTTCTGGAGATCTTTGACTGTACGGAAGCTTCAAAATGCCAAAAAAAAAAAAATCAACCAAAAATCAGAAGTGTGTGGCTCCTCTTTGTGTGTTTTTGTTGTAAATGAATGTAAAATACGCTGCTGCGTCTGATTAGTTCATGATTTAATTCTGAATCCTTTGAGGCTTTTTTCCTCATGAAAATGAAGAAGAATTTAAAGGTTTTAAAGTGTTTTCCAGCTCTCACGACTGAAATCTTTTGAATTCTGGGTGAATTTTACAGAGTAAGTTGTCAGTTTTTGGCTTTAAAGGGTGATTTGACTTGGATTAAGTTGATTTTTTTCTCTTGCTGATTAGAAACAAGGAAAGTTTCTGACTCTGAAAGATGTTTTATTCAGTTTGCTGATTCGTTTTCGGTCTTCCATGATGAGAATTTGTTCGTCTGTGACTTTAAATGTTGCTTCTGTTCCTCAGTCTGAGATCTGAGATGTTAAATCTAGACTTTCTCGCCTCCGTCTGCAGGACCATGACCTCCTCCTGCAGCGGGACCCTCTCTGCACCGCCTCGGGGGGACCGCCTGACATGAAGGACTGAAGTGTGAGGAAGCAGCGCCCCCTGCTGGACTCCTGCCGCAGCTGCAGGCCATGGCCGAGCCCAGCTACTCCGACCTGATCGCCACGCACTACAACTACACCGGAAAGTTCCGCAAGGCCGAGCAGGACTCGGGTCTGAAGGCCGACTCGGTGGTCTTCATCATCGTGTGCTGCTTCATCATCCTGGAGAACATCCTGGTCCTGACCACCATCTGGAGGACCAAGAAGTTCCACAAGCCCATGTACTACTTCATCGGGAACCTGGCGCTGTCCGACCTGCTGGCCGGCGTCGTTTACACCGCCAACATCCTGCTGTCGGGCGCCAACACCTACAAGCTGACGCCCACGCAGTGGTTCTTCCGGGAGGGGAGCATGTTCGTGGCGCTGGCGGCGTCCGTCTTCAGCCTGCTGGCCATCGCCATCGAGCGCCACCTCACCATGCTGAAGATGAAGCTGCACAACAACGGCAACACGTGCCGCGTCTTCCTGCTCATCAGCACCGTGTGGATGATCGCGGCGGTGCTGGGCGGCCTGCCGGTGATGGGCTGGAACTGCATCCAGAGAATGGCGCAGTGCTCCACCGTACTGCCGCTCTACCACAAGACCTACATCCTGTTCTGCACCAGCGTCTTCAGCATCATCCTCATGGCCATCGTGGTGCTCTACGCCCGCATCTACGCGCTGGTGCGCACGCGCAGCCGCAAACTCGTCTTCCGCAAGGTCTCCAACGGCCGCGGCAACGCCGGCGCCAACAGCAAGAGCTCGGAGAAGTCGCTGGCGCTGCTGAAGACCGTCTTCATCGTGCTGAGCTGCTTCATCGCCTGCTGGGCGCCGCTCTTCGTCCTGCTGCTGCTGGACGCCGCCTGCGAGACGCTGAGCTGCCCCATCCTCTACAAGGCCGAGTGGTTCCTGGCGCTCGCCGTCCTCAACTCCGCCATGAACCCGCTCATCTACACGCTGACCAGCAACGAGATGCGGCGGGCGTTCCTGAAGACGCTAATGTGCTGCACCGCCTGCCTCCGGCCCAAAGCCAAGCTCACGGGGCCGATAATGGGGGCGGAGTTCAGCCGCAGCAAGTCGGATAACTCCTCCCACCCCAACAAGGAGGAGGCGGAGTACTCGCCGAAGGAGACCACGGCGGTGTCCTCGGGGAACGTCACCTCATCGTCCTAAACTCTCTCTCCTTGGAGTTGGTGTTTGTACAGGAGACGAACCCTCGGCCGATCGGGTCTCTCAGCACACATGGAGACTTCCAAAACTGGTCAAACTGGAACCAGTGAGTTAGAGGAAGTCCACATTCTGTTCGTAGCTCACAACCTTCAGTCGGCCGCAGGAGGATCGGCGGCCAAGCGTGCAGCTCCGGTTTACGCCACCCGACCTTCTGCATGTGGATCGGTGCGGTTCTGGAACCACTCGGAACCAGGTCGGGCCAGAACGTTGGTCCCACCCCCTCCCCCAAAAACGTCCCAGAGACACGGAACATTTCCCCGAAGAACCGAACCGTAGCGAACCGCTGAGGCCTTTCGGCGCATCGCGAAGGTTCCTGAGCTCCGTAGAAGGTTTCCTAGAAGAATCGGACTCTATACTCACCCTCTAAGAACGACTAGAACATGTAGCGCTTAAACACGCAGCCGTCAAATATTTAAGAAATACAAATTAATTCATGGAAATGTGTTTGTTTTTTTCTCTCCACTGTCTTTAAAAACTCTCACAAACAGAAACGAACCTCTGAATTCAGAGCTCAGCTGCTTTTCACTCAATGAAACGAGGATTTTAGCCCCTGAAACGTACTTTTTTTTAACCATTTTCTTAAGGCGAGACAGGCAAAAGCAGTGATTTTTCATGCAGTGGTCAATTTTTAGATTTTGGGCCAGTCTACTATTTCAAAACATAAATTAAAATGTTTATTTCATCACATTTTGTTTAATCGCGGCAGTGCGTTTCGCCCAAATTTACCAAAATGAATTCCCCCTATTTAAATCTTTAAATGCCGTTTTCTCAAAATAATTTTTTTATATTTCTCCAGTATCAATATCTCAGCCTATGGAGCACCTACTAACACCAAACTTTCCAGTTATACACTTAGCAGTATTCTGAAGATATTTACAGAAGGATTTGTTGATAAATCATTCCTGGCCTGATTTATGTGACATTATAATAAAACAATATGGCAAAAATCGATGTTTTTTAGGCTATGGGCAGTATATTTTGATTTCTTGGGAAATTAAAGCAGATATCCTGAAATCCCTCTGTAATTTTCTTTTCATTTTGTGTGTAAACAAAATGAGAAAAGAATTTTGCACCTGGCTTTATCACATGTTCAGATCTATCTTCCAGAAATATATGCAAATGTGTGCATATTTAATGAGATAATGCCTCATTTGCATAATTAAACATACACATTTCTAAAACTTGTAATACATTTTTTTTCATACTTGTATAAGTAATCAACTGAGGAAGTTTCATGGTGATATCTGTTATTTTAAAATATTACCCTATTCACCTGTAGTGTCTCTCCTTAAGGAAGCATTTAAACAATCCAATATTTTCTTTACAAAATGAGCAAAAACAAGATTTAAAACAGCAGGAAACGTCAAAATTGAGACTAAAAATAGTCAATAAACCAGTTGATCTGCGTTCCAACCCTCATCTGACCCGGCCCCAAAAAACGGACGGATTGTATGGACTGTTAAATCTTTCTATAATCAAATGTCGGGCAGTTTCTGATCATCCTAAAACAGTTCAGATATAATGTTTAAATGTTTCCTGCTAGATTAATTCAGCCTTCAGTGAATCTGCTGCTTTTTTGATAGAAAAACAGATAAAAGTTTGTTTTTATTTGTGTTACGTGTCAGACAGCCTTTGTTTTTGTTTTATTAGCTCTTCAGCAACAGCGTCATCAGCAAACATCTGGAAGGTCGTTAATGTATAAACTAGGGCCGGGCAACGATTAAAATGTTTAATCTAATTAATCACATGATTTGCCTGATTAATCACATTTGTACGCAGAATCCAAAAATGAATCCAAAAGTAGTGTATAGCTTTTAGCATTTAGCTTTATTTTAAATGTGCTGCCATATGAATGAAAGTGCCATAACATTTGTTGTGCAATCACACTTTTAACATCAGCATCTTTCTGTAGTTTTTATGTAGAAGCCTCGCTCCACTGTCTGTTTCCTTGAATGACTTGCTGCTATCAGTTGTGTGTTTTGCCTTTAAGTGATATTTTAGACTGGAACTACTACGCTGAGAAGACAATTCAACTTGGCAGTGTTTACAGATGACTTTGGTTCTGTCGACTCCGCCGTCTGGAAGAACTTTAACATGAAAATGGCCGAGTAAAAGTTCCGTACCCTTCTCCATGTTTGGTGGATCCGCCGATTACTTTCTTTTCCTGTTCCACAGCAGACAGCAACAGACTTTTACAGAATAAAAGCCTGTGAGCAACAGACTTTTACAAAATAAAAGCCTGTGAGCAACAGACTTTTACAAAATAAAAGCTTGTGAGCAACAGACTTTTACAAAATAAAATAAATAATAAAACAGGGGTGGTCTGTGGTGTAGTGGGTTGAGCAGGCGCCCCTTGTACAGAGGCTATAGTCCTCGCTGCAGCTGGCCCCGGTTCCAGTCCCGCATTGGACGGTCCTGTGCTGCGTGTTGTTCCCCCTCTCTCTGCCCCCTCCTTCCTGTCTCTCTTAACTTTCCATCAAAGGCACAAAAGACCCAAAAAATATAAAAAAAATAAAAAACTGCGTTAATGCGCGATAAAATATTTATCAGCGTTAAATAATTATCGAGTTAACTCGCCCAGCCCGAGTATAAACTGAGAAGGATGAGATCTAAGAGTCTAAATTAAACGATTAATTGTTGTTTCCGACCTTTTAAGTGTGACTAAATATGCATTAAAAAACAAAACTCTCCGTTAACGATCAATTCCTCGTTGGTAAAAACAATATGACGTGTGGCCGCTGAGCTCTGAATTCACGTGTTTCTGATGTCTTTCTGTAAAAAGTTGTAGGAACTGTGGGTCAGAATGTGTTTTCTACTTCCTGTTTGTGTCGCTGTTGTTGTCGGTAGTCGATTAATTTATATCAAAGAGGAGGAAGGATAAAAAACTGAGTCGGACATTTTTGTTTTTGGCCGTGCCGCAGCTACGGAAGCCCATTCCTTCCAAAAATAAAACAACTAGGTTAAACCAACACAAGCATTAGGCTGAAGGCTGCATCGACTGATTTAGAGTTAAAAATGCAACTGGAAAATAAATCCTCGTAGAGAAATCTGACTTTATCACCGTCGTTTCAACATTTTTGGAAGAAATAAGCTTCCGGTGCCGTATGATTTGTGCTCATTCTGTCTGGAGCAGATTGATTAATCAATTAATTCCTTTTTGTTTGCTCTCAAACAGTTCTTTGAAGGTTCAGCCTGAACTCTGTCTGCCTGCACTGTTTAACTCCTGAATGTTTGCTTGTTTGTTAGAACTTAATAAAGAAATAAATAGAAACCGGTTGTGTCTGAAAAACTCCTGAAAAGCTTCCTTTATTACCTTTTTCGGGGGGGGGGGGGGAGACTGGAGCATATTGAGCAGAAATGTAAAGAAAAAAAACTTGATTTGGGAAATTATCCTCATCATAGGCTGTCATTGTGTTTGGTTATTGAGTGTCACGTTTCAATTTTATTTAGATAAAGTTTAAAGGTTTAAATGGCCTCTTTGTAGATGCATAAATAAATAGTAAAGCTACAACAGAGCAGCTTAATCTGGTGATTGTAAAATTACATTTTGCAAAAGCTCCTGAAAATCAGGGAACTCAACCGGGAAAGGAAATGAAAACTGAAATAAAAGAGAATCATTTCAAAAAGAGGAAATAAACACATACCTGCATAGTTTCTGTGTTTTTTTTAAAAGTATATGTGAAAAAATATCATCAGATTCGAGCAAAAAAGCCTCAAAATAGGCACGCAAAGTAAAACCAAGTCAGACAAAAAGGAAAAATTATGAATTATGAGTCAGAAAACATACCATGAAGCTGTAGTTTAAAGAAAGTTTAAAGAGTAAAAATGTGTCTTAAAGCTGCAGTCTGCAAGATTTGTTGTTGTCATACGTAAAGTCCTACTTTTTGGCATTTTCAGAGTTTACATGATCTATCAGAACGCTTGAAGTTGAAAACGGTGACCTCCGTAGTCGCAAAATGCAAGAAATGCTTATTTTTTAACCGAAAAATAAAAAGTTATTCAACTTCCTGTCCCGCCCCATCAAAACACATGAGAACTCGTGCACGTCTACGTGCACGTCTACGTGCACGCCAGATGCGCTTACACGACTCCTCATTCATCAACTCACCTGTCATTTGCGATCATGGAAGACACAGTAAGTAGACTAGCCCGTAATGAAGTTCAATAGTCCAGATAAATAAGCGTGGGGACGAGCCTACCTTGTATCGCGCGTGCACAATCGGTGATTGACAGGCAGCAGAGCCCAGCTCGTAACCTGATTGGTTACCTTTTACCGGTCCGGTCTGCAATTTTGTAAACAAACCTGCTGGCTTTGGAGGGACCTAGCGGGACATACAGGGGACCTAGAGAACTCATTTTTTTTTGTATTGGGGTATTTAATGTACTACTTTCAGAATCCCCGGACAGTTTCAGGCATTATGCTTGAAAAAGAGTTGCAGACTGCAGCTTTAAGATGAGCTTTAAAAGTGGACGATAAAGGGGATAGAAACAGGACTCGACCACAGCTCCAACCTGGCCATCTAATTTAATGATAGATTTAGATTTATTAAAGACTTGTGGTCCAGATCACATAGAAAAACAATTAATTATAAAAGTACATAAAAAGAACATTCATAAATAATAATAATAATAATAATAATAATAATAATAATAATAAACACTCCTAATCTTTTAGGAGGCAATCATACCAACGTTTCCAATCTTACTGCACTATATTTAATGTTAGTCAACAGTAGGATAATTCTATTATTAGACTCATTTAGCCGGCACATAAATGTAAACATAAGCTTCCTTAAAACAGCCATCAAAGGGCTGACATTCGCAGACATAAACAGTTCACCGGCTCTGCTCCATCTGGGCTTCTTTAACTAAAGTCTGAATGCATCATTATCTGAAGGCTGGCTTTTTTATAATGGCACCATAAGTGTGCCGTATACAGTGAGCTACGATATGATCTAAACAAGTTCAGTTTAACTTCAGCAGAGCTATATCCAAATTTCCAAAGAATCCAAAGATCACCGTCTATTATAAAACCCAAATTCAGAAATTGTGTGCGTCAAGGGGCCCAGATCAATAAGGGATGTTTCACAGGGGGCTGCTTGGACAAAACAACCATCACTTCTGTTTTCTGGTCGTTAAAATTTAGGAAATTAGCCGGACTACCTTCATCAGCACCAAAACGAGGCTGGAACTCTGCTCACAGGACGCAGCAGGGGGTAAGAAGATGTTCAGAAATGTTCATTCCTTGGTGTACACAAAATGGCCCCTAAACTCGCTGTATGTGGCGATATGGGGTGGGAGCCGTGCGAAGTGCGGATTAAGGGTGACGTGGTGCGACTGTGGAATAGACTCATCAACATGTCTGACAACAGAATATTTCATGAAGTAGGTCTCCAATACATATATAGAAATAAATTATCCTGTAGTGTCAAACAAATTAAGATAATATTATTTGAAAATTATAAACAAAATTGGGCAGAAGAAATTCTGTACAAACCTAAACTGAGAATGTATTGTTTGATAAAGTCTGTCTACCAACCAGAGCACTAAGTCCCCCTGAACTTCAGCAGAGCGCAGAGCTCTGATTGTGCCCAGTTGAGAAGTGGCATCTCATGCAATCCCAGAGGAGAACAGAAAGTGCCACCTGTGTGACTTAAATGAGGTGGAAAATGAGATGCATTTAGTGTTTTACTGTCCTTTTTACCATGTATTTAGACTGAAGCTCTTCCTTAAATTGACCTTGGAATGTCATGATTTGTTTTCTATGTCCGATGAGCGCAGACTAACATATTTGTTTAGCGAAAAAGTGTTTTATTTAGCCCAATATGTGTTGGAAGCTTACCAACAGCGCAGGGGTGCGCTTTATGTTTGAGTGGGGTTGTTGTCTACTGAGGACCGTATATGTTGGATTAGCAATTATGGAGATGTTCTTTTGACCATTGCTTTTTATTACTTATGGTGTGTCTTGTAAGCCCATGCGGGCTGGGCACCTTTATGGTGTATGACACCGTTTAACAAAATAAACAAAACAAACATAAATGATGTACTAATATGGGATGTCATACAGCTTCATGTCAAAAGAGGCGAACTATCCCTTTAATGAGGCAGAAATATGCAGATCCCTTCCAGTTTTTCTCTGAGGAAATTTGTTTTAAACACATTTGAGGACAAACTGGAGCTCCTCCTCACAGACTCATCATGGAAGCTGCTGAGAAACATGAAATATTTTAGGTTTAAACGGTCTGCTGTGACCTAAACATCTAAATAAATGTAGAGATACCGTTAACCCCCCCCCATTAAGCATTAGATCATGTAGCTTTCTGGGGCTCAGCTTGTGTGTTAATGAGGTTCCGCCTTCGTCCCAGCTGCTGACCTTTGACCCCACGTGTTTGAGCCCACAGGGAGACATGAATATAAATAAAAACTCCTCCAGTTCAAGGTGAGCTGACGGTTATGGATCCAGACTCATCTGAGACGTGTAAGCATCGATCGGCTTTGACACCTTTTCCCTCGTCAGAATAAAACACGAGCAGAACGGAAACTCTGGCGGCTGATTGGACGTCGATTTAAGGTTCAAAGGAGGCTTGGAAATGAGTTTGTCCGACAGTTCTGAGGCAGAAGGCCAGAACTGGGCCAGAACTGGGCCAGAAACATTCACCACAAACAGAACATGGAGCTATTATTGATATAAAAGGCTGAATAAATGAGAAATAACTGTAAAGAGGTCATTTCCATCAACATCAGGGCAGCTGTTTAAGTTAAATTCAGCATCATTATGTCAGTTTTTATTCATTTTTCAGGTGTATTTATGCTTCATCGTTTCAGTTTGATCACAAAATCTAAAGTCCCCAGAAGTTCGGGGTGTCCCACTGGTTCTGGAAGGTTAAAAAGACTTGAAAACTGTACAATGATTGTCTTGTTTATGTTTTGTCAATAATAAAAAGACCTTTGAAAGAAAGAAAAAGACTTGGAAAAAGCAGAGGAAAGGCTGAGGACAGCATCTTCAGAGGAGGGGTGGAGGGTGCTGCCCCCTTGTGGTCTCAGTGGGTCACTGCAGCACTAAAACAAAGTTCATCTCCTTTTAACATGGAAAACTGTTAAAAAAGTTGATTCACAGAAGAACTTGAGGCCGAAACTGATCAGTTTAAAACAGTCGGGCCTCTTTTCCCCCCCGTGATGGAGTATGAACCTTTACATGGACATAATATGGACTCTGTTCAGTTTTATTTATAAAGCAACAGAAATCATAACAAATGTCATCTCAAAGCACTTCAAAGACACAGTCCAATTCATACAGAGCCAGTTCAAAAACAGTTTCCTATGTAAGGAAACCAACAGACTGCACTGAAACTTCTCTCTGATCCGATCCTCCATCCTGAGCGTGCACGAGGCGACTGTGGGGAGAAAAACTCCCTTTGAACAGGAAGAAACCTCCATCAGAACCAGAACCAGGAACCATCTGCCTGGACCAGCTGGGGGCTGAGGGGACAACAAGCAGCGTAACACCAGGCCAGGGACGCCTGCTGAGAGAGAGAAACACAAGTTAATGACAACTATGATGTCACATGTACATGGAGAGGTGCATCATGGGAACTCCCCCAGCAGGCTGGGCCTATAGCAGCAGAACTATGGGATGTTTCAAGGCCAAACTGGCAGCTGGTTCCACAGAGAGGGGCCTGATAACTGAAGGCTCTGCCTCCTCCCAAACTGGCAGCTGGTTCCACAGAGAGGGGCCTGATAACTGAAGGCTCTGCCTCCCAAACTGGCAGCTGGTTCCACAGAGAGGGGCCTGATAACTGAAGGCTCTGCCTCCCAAACTGGCAGCTGGTTCCACAGAGAGGGGCCTGATAACCGAAGGCTCTGCCTCCCAAACTGGCAGCTGGTTCCACAGAGAGGGGCCTGATAACTGAAGGCTCTGCCTCCCAAACTGGCAGCTGGTTCCACAGAGAGGGGCCTGATAACTGAAGGCTCTGCCTCCCAAACTGGCAGCTGGTTCCACAGAGAGGGGCCTGATAACTGAAGGCTCTGCCTCCCAAACCGGCAGCTGGTTCCACAGAGAGGGGCCTGATAACTGAAGGCTCTGCCTCCCAAACTGGCAGCTGGTTCCACAGAGAGGGGCCTGATAACTGAAGGCTCTGCCTCCCAAACCGGCAGCTGGTTCCACAGAGAGGGGCCTGATAACTGAAGGCTCTGCCTCCCAAACTGGCAGCTGGTTCCACAGAGAGGGGCCTGATAACTGAAGGCTCTGCCTCCCAAACTGGCAGCTGGTTCCTCAGAGAGGGGCCTGATAACTGAAGGCTCTGCCTCCCAAACTGGCAGCCGGTTCAGGGGCGGAGCTTATTGTCCCCTTATTGGGGTATTTATTCTTCTGAGAGACAGTTCTGGGTCTCCCTGAGATCGAAAATGTTCGAAACGCCTCTTTTTTTCTGTCAGCGAGTCGAGTCTTTTAGAGTTTTGGACCAATTGATCAGGCAAACAAAGACATCTGCAGACGTCACCGTGGACATGTACAGACTCAGCAGCTGATAGCGGTTTAAAAATCAACGACTTTGTGCTTGAACTGACATGACGAGGCCTCACAAACAACCGGCCGGTCAGTAAACTGAGTGTCAGAGGAGTTAATAAGTCAACAGATGGATCTGATCCTGCTCCTCACGCTGTTCCTCTGCTGTGAGTTCGTATTTATTTCATGTTTCTGGAAGGATTGATTATTAAATTAGAGAATAATTCGACTTTTAGCTGCAGTTCAGTTTATTAATCCAGACAAATCTAAATTCTAGTAAACATAAAACCATTTATATAAAGTGGAAAAGATTTATTCTGGATAATTTTTTTTAGGTTTAAACTGTTGGTTTAACAGAATAACAACAGTAAAATGCTGGCGTTAAATGAATAAATCAGAAATCATAACCTAATAATGCAAACAGTGAGATATTTAAATACACTGAGTTTTTTTACTGTATATTTCTTTAAAAAAAACTAGTTTCATCGAGTCAGTACGTACATTCAGATCCTTCAGAAACTGTGAAACTTTTACAGATAAACTCGAACATTCAATGTTGTTGTTTTGTCACATATTTAAAAATCTGTTCATTCTTGTTAGGTTCTGTAACATTACTCTACTTTTTTTTTTATTTTTGGTGGCTTCTGGAGGTGTCTTTTGTCTGCTAAAGCGTGACAACAAATGTGCGTGTACGGCTGTGCATGTGCAGGGTTCAGATGGAGGTTTGTTTTTATGACAGTGATGTTACACTCCAGAACTGTAAGGGGAGCCAGAGAGCATGAATAAGTTAATACACAGAAATGATAGCAATATACCACTGTGTTTAATTTATTCTTCTTTATCTTTTGTGATTTGTGAAATTGTAAATTTGTTCAAACCCTAAAAAACAACACTTTGAGGGTGTCCCGTAAAGTAACGCCTCTACAGGTAGCAGGAGGAAGATACGACTCGTCCTCGCCAAATTTAGACAATAATATTACTTGGTTAGGATCAGAAAATAAAGAAAAACATTCAACTGAACGTCCTTACAGATGCTATTTTTACACTTCACATGCAGTTACACCAACGGCCAATAGAGGGCGCGTTTTCTTCTAAAGTAATTATCCTTCAGTCCAACTCAACTTTATTTATAAAGCACATTTAAAACGTCAGAGTTGACATAAACATTAAAAGACGTATAACAGCAAACACAGAACTGTTGAATTAGTAAAACAATAACTTTAAATCAGAGTTCAAAAAGTCAAGCTAAAGAAAACAAATATTATTTATAATTAAGAGATTTAAAAACAGGAAGAGAATAAGCCAAACCTGATCGCCACTGAACTTCATCTGAGTTTTTTGGACGACCAAAGTCAACCAGCTGATCTTAGGGACCGAGGGGGAACATTTCGCTGAACATTTAGACATTTATATACCAGAAGGAGAATTTTAAAATGGACCATGCTCACGCATGTGTGTTCCAGTTTAAACAGCTTGTCCAGCAGCGTTCTAGACAAGCTGAAGGCGTGAAAGAGCAGCATGGTTGACCCAACATAACAAGCTTTGCAGGAGATCAGAAGAGTTGTAATAAAAGCACAAATCACCTTTTCAAAGTCAGAACTGTTATGGAATTATCGTCTTAACTCCCTATTAAGATTTTGCTTACCTTCCTATTACATCTGATGAGAAGTGAAATAGAGACTTTCAATGTTTCTGCCGGCCGGCCACGTGTTTATTTTCTTCTGCAAAAGAGGTCAATCCTCACCAGTCAGCGTTCATGGTGAGAAGAGACCCAGGACAAAGGAAATACGATGCATTTATCGGAAGGACCGGCCAGGAAGCTGAGCGGAAGTACTTCGACTTGCTTTCTGGCACACCTACCGCAAAAACAAATAGACCCCTCTCACGCTCCCAGGTATAAGGCTAAGCTAGCGCAACATTGTCAGTACGATCATCATGGCAGAGGCACCGAAGAAACAAAAGAAGAGAAAGAGAGAGGCCGACAAAGCAAGAGACCGGACTAGAGTTGCTCTCGGAACAGCTTTTACTCGTTGGCGAGAGCTGAAAGAAACATTTGGATACAAGTTCGATTCAGAGCTAGCCACCTTTCTGCTGGATTAGTGAGTAGCTTATTTGCTGCCATGCTTTGTGCTGTGTTGTACTTGCTTGATGTTTCATTGTGTTCGGAAAGTGACTCGCTAGTTTGTTATAACTGAAGAAAACTATTTACAACTGATTTCGCTAGGTTTAGCCGCTAGCAAGACCTCTCGTTAGCGATGTTCGCAGTCGTATTTCTGTAAAACATTTGATTACTCTTACCTTCTCGGTCGACTTCTCGGTAGCTTGCACCTTCTGACTCCTCGCCGGTTCGTCAACAAACGTGAAACGTGAAAGCGAAAGGGTGTTGTATTTACGACAGTGTAACCGTACATTACCTCCCAACCTGTAGGGGGAGCTCCGTAGTGGGCTTTTTGAGAAGTTACATTGTATTGCTTTAACACAAGCATTCAATCAGACAGACAAAAATACTAAATAATCATCTTTAGGCAAATTAGAGTTCATTTAATTCAATTAGGGCTTAGCGGAGGAGGCGGAGTCAACCAAAGGAGTGACGTAATTTAGAAATGAAAATCAGGAGTGGCTCATTAAATGAGGAACTTTCAAACAAAGGAGAACTAAATAAATACCAGGGTTGTGTTTTTGGGGAGTTTTACACCTGCTGGTGACTTCAGACGTTTTTATTTTTTTATACAACATGTCACCTTTAAAACTAGAGTCCATATTGCTCTGCGAGGTCCAAGAATGGCTTCAAGTTAGATTTTGCGTTTGGTTTTGGATTGAATCTATTCTGGACCTTAAACCTGTCTGGTTCCCCCTGCAGGGACCAGACCCAGTCCCAGTCTCTCAATCAACCGCCGCTTTGTCTCACACCACGAAAGCATCGAGGCCGTCTGCACGCCTCCCGTGGCTTTCGTCTCCAAGTGTAATTTCTACAAAGATCAGTCCGAGTTCGCAGAGGGCTCCTGCAGCAGGAACATAACCGGCAAGGAGCTCGCCGTCTGGGAGAAGTCCTCCCTGCTGCTTCCTCTCAACATCACGTGCACGTACGACCCGGACATGCACCGCTACATCCGCTCTGAGCACAGCAACCACCTGACGGTGTTTGTAGTCGGTAAGTGAGCGACAATTACTTAAGTTAAATATGGTGAATTTTGAATTCTTTTTTAATCAAAATGACAGGAAATTGTGGTAAAACTAACTTTCTCTTGAAGCCAAGTTAAAGGTCTTTGTATTATCAGCTTTGTTCAACCCAAGTTAAAGATGTAAAGTATTGGTTTTGACTCTAAAACGTCCCAAAATGACGGCTAACTGAGCAGATTTTCTTCCGTCAACGACTGATTTCAGTATTTTTTTTTTGATGAGCCACGTGCACAGTGATGTATTTTTACAACGTACAGTGAAGTGGGCTCCAGATTTACCTCCACGACTGCGATAATTACGGTTATAAAGATTTAAGATGTCGGATCATAGCGACGGAGAAGCATACCGAGGCCTTAAGACACGCATGTGACTGTAGGAGCAGATTTCATTTTCAGATAAAATTTTTGGTGTGTTTGATGTTTGCAGACGCGAGCAGAGTCGCCTCACCGGTCGACTGTAAAGTCTCAGTGAGTGACGACCAGCTGGAGGCGTTCGGAGGCAGCAGCTGGGCGACTGTTGGCGCAAACGGAGCGAACATCACCGTCCAGGTGGCCAACAGCAGCCTTTCACTCGGCCAGACCTGCAACTAGAACCGGAACAAAAACAAAAGTGATCAAACGTGTACAGAGTCAGAAGATCTGTTGCGAACACAAGTGCAATAAAAAAATGTGGGTGTTATTTCTCCTTTTTTTTTTTAGACAGAGATTTTTAATCTTGAGGCGTAAGCAACCGTCGCCGTTATCAGAGGATTCCACAAGGGGGCGCACCTGATCAGCATGGCGTCAATGGAAAAGCATTTATTTAATTTTAAGTAGGGCTGGGCAACGATTAAAATGTTTAATCTAATTAATCACATGATTTCCCTGATTAATCACGATTAATCGCATTTGTACTCAAAATCCAAAAATGAGTCCAAAAGTAGTGTATAGCTTTTAGCATTTAGCTTTATTTTAAATGTGCTGCCATATGAATGAAAGTGCCATAACATTTGTTGTGCATACACACTTTTAACATCAGCATCTTTCTGTAGTTTTTATGTAGAAGCCTCGCTCCACTGTCTGTTTCCTTGAATGACTTGTTGCTATCAGTTGTGTGTTTTGCCTTTAAGTGATATTTTAGACTGGAACTACTACGCTGAGAAGACAATTCAACTTGGCAGTGTTTACAGATGACTTTGGTTCTGTCGACTCCGCCGTCTGGAAGAACTTTAAAATGAAAATGGCCGAGTAAAAGTTCCGTACCCTTCTCCATGTTTGGTGGATCCGCCGATTACTTTCTTTTCCTGTTCCACAGCAGACAGCAGCAGACTTTTACAAAATAAAAGCCTGTGAGCAGCAGACTTTTACAAAATAAAAGCCTGTGAGCAACAGACTTTTACAAAATAAAAGCCTGTGAGCGACAGACTTTTACAAAATAAAAGCCTGTGAGCAGCAGACTTTTACAAAATAAAAGCCTGTGAGCGACAGACTTTTACAAAATAAAAGCCTGTGAGCGACAGACTTTTACAATCATAAAATAAATAATAAAACCTGCGCTAATGTGCGATAAAATATTTATCGCCGTTAAATAATTAGCGAGTTAACGCGATAATAAAGAGTTAACTCGCCCAGCCCTGGTTTTAAGATCACAACAGAAAAAGTGACAGTGACAGGATCGTAGATGGTATCTGAGGCCCGTAACCCAAAGCACAGCATGAAACCGAATACACAGCGAAATCGATACAAACATCAAATAGGAAGCTGTTAAAATTAGTATACATTTAAAAAAGATTTAAAACTGTTTTTTTTTTTGCCTTATATACTGTGTTTACATCTATGTTTGAACATGTTTTAATAAAACACTGCAACTATTTCGTGTTTACATTCTCCAGGTTAACACTGAATTTAATAAAATCTCAATAATGCTTCCTTAATAACAATCATATGACACTCAGAATACTGCATATTAGCCACATATAGTATTTTAAAGTTTAAATTAGATAGATAGATATATACTTTATTGATCCCGAAGGAAATTCAAGCATCCAGTAGCAGACATAATAAAGCAATAAAAAGCAATAAAAATGTTTATACAATAATAAACACTTTAAAAACATTCTAAGAATTTAAAAAACTGTTTAAGAATATAAAATTAGTCTCATAACAGCAGTTAGGACGGTGAAAGCGGTCATTTATCCTGTAAAAGAGTCATTTTAACCACAGAATTAGTACTTTTACTGAAGTATTTCACTTTGCCAAACTCCCAGGTGCCACTATGACGCCCCTTCTGACAGATGCATGCTGGGAAATGTAGTCAAACGGCTCCCTTGGTGAGATGTTGAATTGTGCGGGGCTGAACTACGTTTCCCATCATGCCGCGCGTATTTTCTTCCTCTCTCCTTCCTTCCTGCAGACTCGGCCCTTGTCCCCCCGAAAAAGGAAGATGAGAAGCGGCAGCGGCGGTCCGACACCGAACCGAACCCGACTTCCAGCGGAATGTCGGCAGGGCGGCTGCTGACGGATCGGAGGCCGAGAACAGCGTCCATTCACCGGCCCTGAGCGCGACGCGACAGCCGCCGGAGCTCCGCAGCCTGGAGGAGCGGCGGGTGGAGCTGCAGCCTGCCGGGCCGTGCTGAGCCGAGCCGAGCCGAGCCAGTGTCATCATCCACCGTCCTGCCAGTGATGCACAGCGACCTGCAGGACTGAAGCCCCCCCCCCCCCAGCATCCTTAACCCGGACCCGATACCCCCCCACCTGCCCCCCTCATCCAGGTGAGTCTGCACACCTGGAGCTTTACCTCTGAAACAAATCGGGTTTTACCCCTGAAACTAACCGGGTTTTACCCCTGAAACAAACCGGGTTTTAGCCCTGCAACAAATCGGGTTTTACCCCTGAAACAAACTGGGTTTTACCCTTGAAACAAACCGGGTTTTACCTCTGAAACAAACCAGGTTTTAGCCCTGAAACAAACCGGGTTTTACCCCTGAAACTAACCAGGTTTTAGCCGTGCAACAAATCGGGTTTTACCCCTGAAACTAACCGGGTTTTAGCCCTGCAACAAATCGGGTTTTACTCCTGAAACTAACCGGGTTTTACCCCTGAAACAAACCGGGTTTTACCTCTGAAACAAACCGGGTTTTACCCCTGAAACAAACTGGGTTTTAGCCCTGAAACAAACCGGGTTTTACCTCTGAAACAAACAGGGTTTTACCTCTGAAACAAACCGGGTTTTACCCCTGAAACAAACCGGGTTTTAGCCCTGAAACAAACCGGGTTTTAGCCCTGAAACAAACCGGGTTTTACCCCGGAAACAAACCGGGTTTTACCCCTGAAACAAACCGGGTTTTACCCCTGAAACAAATCGGGTTTTACCCCTGAAACTAACCGGGTTTTAACCCTGAAACAAACCGGGTTTTACCTCTGAAACAAATCGGGTTTTACCTCTGAAACAAACCGGGTTTTACCCCTGAAACAAACCGGGTTTTACCCCTGAAACAAACCGGGTTTTACCCCTGAAACAAACCGGGTTTTACCTCTGAAACAAATCGGGTTTTACCCCTGAAACTAACCGGGTTTTAACCCTGAAACAAACCGGGTTTTACCTCTGAAACAAACCGGGTTTTACCTCTGAAACTAACCGGGTTTTAACCCTGAAACAAACCGGGTTTTACCTCTGAAACAAATCGGGTTTTACCCCTGAAACAAACCGGGTTTTACCCCTGAAACAAACCGGGTTTTACCTCTGAAACAAATCGGGTTTTACTCCTGAAACTAACCGGGTTTTACCCCGGAAACAAACCGGGTTTTACCTCTGAAACAAACCGGGTTTCACCCCTGAAACAAACCGGGTTTTACCCCGGAAACAAACCGGGTTTTACCTCTGAAACAAACCGGGTTTTTCCCCTGAAACAAACCGGGTTTTACCCCGGAAACAAACCGGGTTTTACCCCTGAAACAAACCGGGTTTTTCCCCTGAAACAAACCGGGTTTTACCCCGGAAACAAACCGGGTTTTAGCCCTGAAAAAAACGGGTTTTAGCCCTGAAACAAACCGGGTTTTACCCCTGAAACAAACTGGGTTTTACCCCTGAAACAAACCGGGTTTTACCCCTGAAACAAACCGGGTTTTAGCCCTGAAACAAACCGGGTTTTACCTCTGAAACAAACCGGGTTTTAGCCCTGATACAAACCGGGTTTTACCCCTGAAACAAACCGGGTTTTACCCCTGAAACAAACCGGGTTTTACCTCTGAAACAAACAGGGTTTTACCCCTGAAACAAACCGGGTTTTACCCCTGAAACAAACCGGGTTTTACCTCTGAAACAAACCGGGTTTTACCCCTGAAACAAACAGGGTTTTACCCCTGAAACAAACCGGGTTTTACCTCTGAAACAAACAGGGTTTTACCTCTGAAACAAACCGGGTTTTACCTCTGAAACAAACCGGGTTTTACCCCTGAAACAAACCGGGTTTTACCCCTGAAACAAACCGGGTTTTACCCGGAACAACTTTAGGGGCTCTGAGACTGAAGTTCTGCTTTCAGAGATCCAAAAAGGAAAATCTGTCATTCAGTAAAATCAGCACAGTCCTTGGCAGTCTAAATCGTGATGTCAGCCATTCGTCTGTCTCCGAAAAGGATATCTACTTGGTCTCGGGACACACGCTCTCTTCCAAGAGCCTGACGCTCTAAAGGCTGATTCATACTCGGCGCAAACGCGCAACTGTTCTGGCTCGAGAACCATTAATGACGTCATCGAAAGCGCCAGCCCCTTCACAGTTCCTTCAGCTCATAAGCGCCGAGTATGCGTCACATTTGCAGTTCTCTCCAAACCAGCGAGCGTCACTGTTGAGGAAACAAGCTGAAAAGCATACGAAGAAAGCATACACAATGCCACCTGTGGTGTCACGTCAGCAGAGGCTGGCACATCTGATGCGGAATGAATTTACTCTGGGTGTAGAACTGTATATGTATCTCAGAGCTAAGCGGCTGCGGCAAAAACAGAAGAGAAGGTGGAATGTTCGTCCTTTGCAACAAGACGAACTTTGTCAAACGTTGTCCCAGTGTAACTTCATAGACGTGTCGTACAGATGTTTGTAGAGGCGCATCCTCTCGGTCACCGCGGTCTCTGCACTGTTCATGTTTCCTTTTTCTTGGTCAGCTGTTTCCGGTGGAGCGCGCGCGTAGTCAGAAAAAAAGTTGTGTGCGCGCCTTTGCGCCGCGCGAGGATTTTCAAGCTTGCGAAGGGGGGCGTGGCGGAATTTTGGGACACGTGACCGTTTGCGCCATTTGCGACCAGCTAGTATGAGCGAGGTCGCGCCGAGTAAGAATCAGCCTTAAGGCAGCCGCTGGTTACGCTTCCCATTGACCTTGTTATATACAGAGTCAAATGAACCTTCAATTAATGCATAATTTAAGTCAAACAGAATATTGTCAGCATCATTATGGGGTATAATGTATATATTTATTTATGTTTGCTTCAAAGTAATTAAATATACAATCCATTAGTCGAGACCCAAAGATTGTTATAACTTCTTGTCCACATCATGAAGGTTGAACATAAAAAAGACTTTAATCAAACAAAATGTTTTCCTTTCATTCACAGACTGTTAGAGGCTGGTCGGTTCTGGTCTGGTTCTGGTTCTGGTTCTGGTCTAGTTCTGATTCTGGTCGGTCCTGGTCTGGTTCTGGTCTGGTTCTGGTTCTGGTTCTGGTTCTGGTCCGGTTCTGGGTCCCTGCAGGCTGCAGCATGGAGCGCTCCGGCAGCATCCAGCTGGACATCCCGGACTTCAGTAACTCGGTTCTGTCGCACCTGAACCAGCTGCGCGTCCAGGGCCGCCTCTGCGACATCGTGGTCAACGTTCAGGGCCAAAGTTTCCGTGCGCACAAGGTGGTCCTCGCCGCCAGCTCGCCGTACTTCCGGGACCACATGTCGCTGAGCCAGATGAGCACGGTGTCGCTGACGGTGATCCGGAACCCGTGCGTGTTCGAGCAGCTGCTGAGCTTCTGCTACACCGGCCGCCTCTGCCTGCAGCTCGCCGACATCATCAGCTACCTGACGGCCGCCAGCTTCCTGCAGATGCAGCACATCATCGACCGCTGCACGCAGATCCTGGAGGGCATCCATCTTAAGATCAGCCTGGCCGACCTGGACGAGGAGTCCAAGGAGGACGAGGTGCGGGGCTCCCGGAGCGGCCGGACCCTGGAGGCCGTGGTGCGAGGGGCGGGGCCCCACGGCGGTCTGCGGCTGCTCGGGCCGCGGGGCGGCGCCGAGGCGTGCGAGGCCGTCAGCCCGGCGGAGGAGCCGCTCAGCCCGCCGCCGACCGTGGAGCACAGCGGGCTGGAGGGCGCCGGCGCGGCCACCAGCAGCCGGGCGGGCAAAGAGCCGATCCTGCGCATCAACCGGGCCGGGCAGTGGTACGTGGAGACGAGCAGCGAGCCGGAGCGGAGCGGCAGCGCCGAGGAGGGCGGCGGTGGCGGCGGCGTGGACGGGGGGGTCAGGATCAAAACCGAGAGGATGGAGGAGTGGATCGGAGCCGGCGAGCACCACGAGGAAGGCGGCGCGGCGGAGGAGGGCGCCACCGTGATGATCGACACGTCGGGGCGCAGCACGCTGGTGACGGGGCCGCTGGGGGCCCGCAGCGCGCAGCCGTCCTCCAGCTTCAGCGAGACGGACAGGTGAGTCCCGGCCACGCCGCCGTGTCACATGACCGGCCATGGACGCCTGATGATGTGTGTTTATGCGTACAGGTTCAGCCCCACCGGCAGCGTGGTCGTTCTCACCGAGCGCCAGAGAGCGAAGAGCGAGTCCCCGAGCCGGGCGGACGAGCTGCGACAGCCCAACTCACAGGTAGGAACAGTTCAGTTCAGACCGGTTTACCAACCAGGTGAGACCGGTTTAAAGGAAGGACGCTAGCAGAGAGCAGAAGGACGCTAGCAGAGAGCAGAAGTAAGCTAGCAGAGAACAGAAGGATGCTAGCAGAGAAAGGAAGGACGCTAGCAGAGAACAGAAGGACGCTAGCAGAGAACAGAAGGAAGCTGGCAGAGAACAGAAGGACACTAGCAGAGAACAGAAGGATGCTAGCAGAGAGCAGAAGGACGCTAGCAGAGAGCAGAAGGAAGCTAGCAGAGAGCAGAAGGAAGCTAGCAGAGAACAGAAGGAAGCTAGCAGAGAACAGAAGGACGTTAGCAGAGAACAGAAGGAAGCTAGCAGAGAACAGAAGGACGTTAGCAGAGAACAGAAGGAAGCTAGCAGAGAACAGAAGGAAGCTAGCAGAGAACCGAAGGACGCTCTCAGAGAACAGAATGACGCTAGCAGAGAGCAGAAGGACGCTAGCAGAGAACAGAAGGACGCTCTCAGAGAACAGAAGGACGCTAGCAGAGAAAGGAAGGACGCTAGCAGAGAAAGGAAGGACGCTAGCAGAGAAAGGAAGGACGCTAGCAGAGAACAGAAGGACGCTAGCAGAGAAAGGAAGGACGCTAGCAGAGAAAGGAAGGATGCTAGCAGAGAAAGGAAGGACGCTAGCAGAGAAAGGAAGGACGCTAGCAGAGAAAGGAAGGACGCTAGCAGAGAAAGGAAGGACGCTAGCAGAGAGCAGATGGACGCTAGCAGAGAGCAGAAGGATGCTAGCAGAGAAAGGAATGAAGCTAGCAGAGAACAGCAGGACGCTAGCAGAGAACAGAAGGAAGCTAGCAGAGAACAGAAGGAAGCTGGCAGAGAACAGAAGGAAGTTAGCAGAGAACAGAAGGATGCTAGCAGAGAACAGACAGAAGCTAGCAGAGAACAGAAGGATGCTAGCAGAGAACAGACAGAAGATGAGGCAACTTGTGTTTATTGTGTGGGACAAATAATGGCTAATTTCTGTTGAAATGTCACCAGAACTATCCCGCTTGCACAAGCACACCATCATATTGTCCTTAATCAATGCACTGTTCGTTGGTTTTTGACGTATTCACCGTGGCTTTAGTGACATCTAGTGGCGTAAAGTACACGATGCAACCAATTCAATACTTACAGTCTCTTGGGCAAATTACGGTGGCAGTGAAAAATGTAAAAGACGAATTGTAGAGACAGTTCTTGATTAGTCTCGTATCTCTGCAGCACATTTCAATATAAAGGTGATTAAAACTCAATTTTAAATGATACATTTGCTATTATATCATTGCTGCCAATGGGTCATTCTAAAGGTCATACCTAAGTTTAATGTGAGAATGGGTTGGTTCATCCAAAAAAGGTTAAAAGTCCACTTTGTTCCATTTTTTTCTGGTTTGAGCTGTAGTGACATTTTGTTTTACCCTTCAGGGTGAAGAGAATGCAGGTTTTGACATGGGTGGATACGAGGAATACCTAAGGGAGCAGGTCGGGGACCGTTGGTTCCGCTACAACCCCCGGCTCACCTGCATCTACTGCTGCAAGTCCTTCAACCAGAAAGGCAGCTTGGACCGCCACATGCGCCTGCACATGGGCATCACGCCGTTTGTCTGCCGCATCTGTGGGAAGAAGTACACCCGCAAGGACCAGCTGGAGTACCACATCCGCAAGCACACCGGGAACAAGCCCTTCCACTGCCACGTCTGCGGGAAGAGCTTCCCCTTCCAGGCCATCCTCAACCAACACTTCCGCAAAAACCACCCGGGTTGTGCCCCCCAGGAGGCCCACAGCGCCTCCCCCGAGACCACCACCGCCTCCGTCACGTCCAGAGGAGGCCCCAGCGACGAGGCCTCCCCCAGCCAGGAGGACCCCGAAGGCGGGGGAGGCGGCGGGGGGAGCGGCGGCGGTGGAGGCCAGTATGGAGACGGCCCCCAAGCCTCGGTCTCCACCACAGGGCCTGACTGACCTCAGTGGAAGGAGCAGGGTAAGGTTGAGGTCAGGGTGGGGGGGTGACAGACCCTAAGGGCCAGTCCGATCCTGTTACACCTGAAACTAACAGGATGCCGAACCCCCCCCCCCCCCCCCCCGAAGTCAAAGGACACCTCAGAGTCCGAAACCGAGACGTTTCCGCTTTAAACCGCATCTACCTTCACTAACCAAACAGAACAGATTAAGCTACAAAGAAGAATTGCCACACACTCCAACAACCTCATACACCACACAGTTCAGTGGTTCTCGTTTTTCCTTCGTCTACTTTATGTTACAGATTTCTACTTTTATATAGCTACAGGTTCACAATGCAGCATCACAACAGTCTGTCTGGTGGAGACTTTGCCAAACTACTCAGTGCCAGTTTAAACGGTTCAAATCCTTTGTATTTGCCTTGAGACAATCTGGAGCCGTCGGGTTTAATGATAATAACAATAAACGATCCTTAAGCGCTCTTTAAGTGCCACAGTGGCGAAGATTTCGCCGCACGAAACGGTTCAACTGTAAAAGTTGAATTCCAGTGTGATCGGAATTTCTGATTTTATTCGTGTTTTCTGTCTCTTTCTACACAGTTTCACACTACATACCTCATCGTGGAAGACAAACTGCGGTCCTCAGTTTCACAAAAACGACATTTCATTCAGTTTTATAAAGCTGTAAGAGCACAAGCTAGAGCTTAACCCGTTTGTCTGAAATGTAGTCAGAGTCCAAGATGTTGACTTCAAATGTCTCGTTTTGTCGGATGTTAAAATTAGCGACTCCAACAAGGACATAAAGTTTAAAACTTAATGAAAAATTTTGGTTTAAAAACCCACCTCAGTTATTTGGGAGGCAGCACTCCAAAATATTCAGTTAATAGTGCGATAAAATCAAGAAAAGCAACACATTTTTGTTTGAGTATGAGTCCAAATTTTGCCTTACAATGTTTAAATGGTTTCCAATTAGTTTAATTGTTGACACCTTACTTCTGTTTTCTTCTAAATTAGGTGCAATTTTTGTCCTAATATTGAAATAACTATTAACCGTTGCCAGCCACAGTGTGCGTATCAAACTTTGGATGTTGGTTTGTTCTTTAACATTGAGCTTGATTCGATTTATTTCTAAAAAATATGCCAACTTTTCGTCCTTTTGGAAAGCTCAAAAAGTGTTTTTAGCATTTTAGGAGATTTCTTCAGGCTAATGTCACAAAAATGTTTATAAGGAAGAAACAGAATGGATACTAGACCAAGGCTGTGTTCGAAACCGCATACTACTCCTACTACTCCTACTAACTTTAACTTTTTTTAAGTTCCCGGATGCATACTAGATTCCCCTAAATGTTGGGTATGCATCATGAGGTTACTACTCATACTCAAACTACCCAAGATGCAACGTAACGTGACGTCGCCGATCGTCATTTCCTGTCAAAACGGCAGTTTCAAGCTAGCTACAACGAGGGTAGGTTCACTTCCTGTTTTCAAAACAAAAGCACCAATTGTATGGTAATGGCTTTCCCTATGATAAAAGGCAACGGGTATTTTATTTTGTGAAAATAACCGGAAGTGCGTTGCTCACTGCGGCTAGCTTTAGTAGCACCGAATTCGTGGGAACTAAATTGTAAACAGCCGGTATTTTGTCAGGTTTTCAACACGTTGGGGATCTAAACGACTACTTTCTCACCTGAAAATGTTTCAAATGTTGCTAAAGTTTACAGAGTTTAGAGCTTAAGAGAAATCAGATTCAGGCCGGCTGATTTCGGCTCGGGCAGGAGCGAAATGCATTGTGGGTAAACACTCTGCATACTGTCTGATCGATGAGTATGTAGTATGGAAGTATGCAGTTTGCGGTTTCGAACACAGCCGATGTAAAATTCTGAAAATATGCTACTATCATATTTAATGTGAGCTAAATATATATATATATATTATTAGGAAAAGCTTGGAGCTTTTAAAACGGGATATTTGAAGACATCTTAATAGGAACTCCGATCACACTGGGTTAGCTAATTTGGCTGTAAACTAATTTTTCAGAATAACTTTTTGAGTATTGGCAGTTATACTTCAGTAGGATCTCGTAGATCATACTGGATCAGGATGTTGACCGAGCAAACTTACAGCAGGACAACTGGACAGTGTACAGCCTCAGATAAGCTACACAGCTCAATTACCTCTCATCACTACGCAATACAGCTGCTGCTGCACAGCACGCCGCCACCAGGGGGCACTCTGATCCACTCACACAGAGATTTCCGTCAGTCTTTCTCAGATATTTTTATAAACAACCATGTTTTCTTTTGTTCATTTTCACATACGATTTCTTGCTCTGACAATGTGTGATGGAGGACAAAAGCTTAAAGAGGAGGAAGGAGTGTCCGGACCCCATCAGAAACAGCTGTCACAGCTAATGATGCATTAAATCTACTGCACTCCACTCCAAAAGTCTCTTACAGTTCAGCCTGTTTATATTGTTTACGACAGTACATTATGTACACCAAAAAGCAACACAACATTAAAACCATGTGCCAATTATTGTGAACTTATCCATGGTTTCCTGTCTTATTTATCAGGACTTTATCAGGCTAATGAGATTTGGATTTTTGTCAAATTAACATCCACATGAATGCTAGGACCTAAGTTTTGTGACAAGATAAGCAATGCTATTCACATTACTTGTCTGTGGTCTTAATGTTGTGGCTTATGACCGCATAATCCTTAAATATTTCAACATTGTCAACAACGAAGGCAAGTTAAAACTAACATTAGTTGCCAGGCTAAACGTTTATGTTTAGATTTATTATGTATTATTTGTATTTCAGTGTTTCAGAGCTATTATACGTCATGATTTTGTAATGATCAATGGCACGAACATTTTGGTGCGAGCTGAAAATGAACTTTTAAGAATAATTTTATCACAGCAGTTTAAAGCTATCAGGAGTGCATCTATCAAATTATATTGTAGAGATTTCTACATACAAATATACATAACCCCTCACCCCCACTCAACACACAAAACAGTAACATTAGTAGAATTATGGTTGAAAGCTTGGTAACAAGAAACCCCACAGCTAATGTAGCTAACATAGTAATCAGCTAACATATTTAACTACTGCTGATTACATTGGCTGTTTAACATCAGTTAGTGTTAAATTTGCTTAGTAAAACAAAGAAAATCCCCATTATGTTGCACACCAACTGATGTTAACGTCAGAATTTGGCAAAAACTGCAAACTTCAAAATACAGATAATAAGCTTAAATGCTAACTGAGTTTATTATCTTACAAACAAAATGTATGCTAGTGACCCAACACACACACACACAAAACAGTAACATTAGCAGAATTATGGTTGAAAGCTTGCTAACAAGAACCCCCACTGCTAATGTAGCTAACATATTTAACTACTGCTGATTACATTGATGTTGGCTGTTTAACATCAGTTAGTGTTAAATTTGCTTTGTAAAACAAAGAAAATCCCCATTATGTTGCACACCAACCGATATTAACGTCAGAATTTGGCAAAAACTGCTAACTTCAAAACACAGAGAATTAGCTTAAATGCTAACTGAGTTTATTATCTTACTAACAAAATGTATGCTAGTGATTCAGAGCTTTTACTCAGTGGCTAACTTACTTGACAATTGTGAGGTTGTTGGCTCATATTACTTTTCTGATATTAACTATTAAGTTTGCTGTAGCTGACGAGAATCGTCGGCTAGCGCAACTGGAATCATAGCTTACAACCTAGTTAGCTAATAAATTTTGCTGAGTAATGATGTAACTTGTTGCTGTATACTCTTTTGCTAACTGAGAAAAATAGTTTGAGAAAAATATTATAATAGACACAGCTTCAGGTATTTTGAAAATCTCAGACGATAAATAATTCTATGCCAAAACCTCCGCCGTTTTTCAACAATTAGTGTTTCCACGTTTACAAGTTGTAGTCAACTGTTGTTGCCAACAACTACTGAAATAAAACAAGAGACTTTTATTTAAATAACGAAGACAGTAAATTAGCACTTTTATGTCAGTCTTGCTAGGTAATTAGCCTCTTTAAACCGAGGTTATATTAAAGGCTAACTTCGTAATGACACACTCACGACTACCTTTTTGATTAGTACTGCCAAGCATATTTAGTGCAACACATCGTAAACAGGGAATGGTTCTAAACACACCCGAATACACAAACAGAACATTTGTTTTAACTGAGAGTGCAGTAGAGACAGTGCTTCATTGATGACAGATTGATCTGAGTTCACATTGATCAGAAACCCAACAGGAGAAGGAGCCAGAACCCTGTCAGACCAGATGGATGTAGTAGCCAGACCAAGGAGCTGGACTTAAAGATAACATTTAAAAAAAAAAAAGAACGAAAACCTTCAGAGGTTGAAGTTCACCTGCTCCATGATGGAAGTAGGTCGAACCACCTGGCAACCAAAGGACAGACGGCATCGCCATGTAGGCCCTGAGAAATGCCAAAATTACTTCAGCACTTAACAGCAAGAGAGAGACGGGGTCGAAAAACATTTTATAAAAGCTGAACAATGACAAATTTACACGTATTATCAGAAATAGACATATTTAAACTACTAAGATGTTTTTTTTTGTATATGAATAATGTAATAGATGTACGGAGAATTGTCTGGTGGCGCACGGATCGGCTTGTTACTGTTTTCTACAGGACTGTGAATTAGATTTTCAGTGGACGGTAAACGTTTTTATGCAAGTGAAGCCAGCGGCTCTTTCCTCACTCCAAGTGACCAGATTTTTGCTCTCAGATCCCACTGCAAGAGCCGCCGCTACGCTCACACTTCAGGCTAAAACCAGGATTTATCAGGTATACAGACTTTCTTCTGTTGTTCAGTCGAGTGGATGTTGTCCTTTCGTTACGTAGCAGAACGCTAACGGCTAAACCTCAGTGCAGCTTGCACGCTGCAGGAATTAAACTCACCTTGTAAATAAAACGCATCCCTGTGGGTAACAACAGAGGATGGCAAAAAAACACAGAAACCAGGGCTGGGCAATATGGAACAAAAAAATTTGTAATCTTAAAAACCAAAAGACCTCTTAAAGTGTACTGCAGCCACAATAAATGCAGGTTTCAGCTTAACCCTGCATAGTTTTAGTTAATCAGTGCTAATGTTGTGGTCTTAACCTTCACCTTTCATTTCATTTTTATCCACAAGGACATGTTATGTGTTATTGTACCGATATCTGGAACCTTATCAGTTTCACCTCAAGTTGACTAAAGTTAAATGTATAAACGCTGCATAAATTTGCAACTAACGTCTACATCAGGGATGGGCAACTTCCATGATAAAGAGGGCCAACATTTTTTCAGCACTATCATTGGAGGGCCACATGACCACGCACTTCGAATAATTGGATATGAAAGACGCTACAAATGATTCTCAATAAGAACACATTTTATATGAATTTATATCTGTATGTTTATTGCACCAACATAAAACTATTTTCTGCATATAAATGCATTTTAACGTCCTTAATAAGCAACAAAGACAAAAAAATTCCTTAAAAAAAAGTGCAAAAAGGAATTTGAACTCCTTCATAACAAAGAACAAAACTGAAGAGGTACTCTTCTTCCCATTTTGGCTGAAAAATGCAATTTTCTCGGTCAAATTTTCTCTTTTTGCCACTGCTAGTGGCCATGGCTCTTGACTTTCCTATTCGCTGTTGCGGAAAGCGGCCCGGGCCCCGCTATTGTTTGCGTATGGCGCACCCTCTATCGGTCAACAGTATAATTACAATTTTTTTTTTTTTAAATGATTAAATTATTATTGATCTATTTGCGGGCCATACTGAGTGAGGACGAGGGCCGTGTGCGGCCCCCGGGCCGCCCGTTGCCCATCCCTGGTCTACAGTATACACACAATTTAAACCTTATCTTAATCACCTCCAGCTTCTGGGAAGAAATCCAGTATTTTGTCATCTTATAAACGGACTTAATCAGCTTCAGGTGCATTATGAATAATCCAGAACCAGCTCCGAACCAGTCTAAACTGGTCACAACTGGCTCACGCTATCTAGTCCAAATCAACAAACTAATTTTGAGCTCATAATTCAAAACAAGACTCAAAGGCAACTGTTGAAATTAAATTTCTGTCACGATTTTGTATACATCTGAGCTAGTATAACTTGTGTACTTCAAAAGTTGAGGGAAAATATTTAGTCATGTTGGACGAGCTAAAGTCAAACTAATGTTAATTCTGTCTGGTTTTAGAATTCACGATTTATTGGTGAAATTCTTGTGAAAACCTCCCAGTTTGTATCATTATAACACAGGTTGGATGAGTTGATTATATAACAGAATACCTCAGTTACCCTGTTGTCAAGATGGTTATTAGAGCAAGCTAACGTATATTTCGTTAGCTCGTTAGCTTCCCGCAAGCTAACGCAGCTGGGAAGTTTTTTGATTTCTTGGTATGTTTTTCTATAAAAATAAATCCTGCTAATTGTGGCTCAGTCTTTTTGTATTTGAAATATCTCAAGAAGAATTATCTAAAATCAGTTTTGTCAAACTTTAAAAAAAAGTTAAGTTTTTAAGACATGTTGCCCAGTTCTCAACACAAAGACCTGAACGTTTTCTCCTGGTGGAAAATCTCCAGGAGGAAACAGATTAACTTTTTTTATAGGTAGTAAGTTTTACAGATTTGTTGCAGTTTCACAGATGCACGGATCAGCCTTCTTCTTCTTTTTGTTTTTGTTCATGTTTTCACTAGTTTCATTCATCAGCAACACATCATTTCAAGCCAGTTACGGTCAGAAACAAGCTGCTCAGGGAATCTACAAGGGGGGGAAAAGTCGGATAAGAGTTACGTTTGTGAATCATTAACTTAATAACACCTTAAATTTTTACTGGCAAAGCTGAAGATTAATAAGAAAAAAACGTCCATTGTCAGATTCTCGCAAAACAGTCCTTGTTTTAAATTATAACATTAGATCTATTAAAATTATTATTTCAGACTTGAGATGTTATCCAGTATCCACAACAATGTTTTTGTTAAATATTAAGTAGTTTAACTGAAACACGGAGGTGTTCAAAGCAAATTCTGGTGAGAAGTTCGTAAAAGTTCGTATAAGTTCATAAAAGTTCGTATAAGTTCGTAGTTTTTCATTAAAAGCTCTGATAAATCTGACCCAGAACTAAAAAAGGAAGTAAATGAAGGCAAAAAGCAAATAAACTGTAATAGATACGGTGCACAGGCATATATTTTTAACACTCACAACTGGATAATAGTTATTAATATTGATCTTAACGTATAGTTCGGGTTTTAGAAAAATGTTTCCATCTTTTTACCAATGGCACGAATTCTGGAAATATGGGAAAGTCTCCCATCATTACCATTCCTACCAGGTCCAATACCATCAATATCAATTGTTTGCAATTATACAGACGTTGTAAAGTGTTTTTTTTTTTACCTACTTCACTTTAACCCTAATCCCTGATAGGGGACATTTTTGTCCACTTGGGGTGTACTTTCTCCTCTAATTTCACACTGGAAATAGCGATACTCATCATATTTGGTCCAGTTGTGCATTTTTGACTGATTTTTCGAATTTCAAACACACATCATATTCAATGCAACTTTTCATTGTGTAGAAAAAAAAACTCCTTAATTTCTGAAAAGGGACATTTTTGTCCCCTTTTAAAACGACCTAAAAACATCATATATTAATATTTTATTCCAGTTTTTTTATGTTATGATCAGAACTGAAGTGGAATAAAAGATTTATGGAAAAAAAGTGGAAAACAATATTAATATATGATGTTTTTAGGTCGTTTTAAAAGGGGACAAAAACTTTTTTTTTTAAATCAGACAGCAAAAAAATTCAAAATCCCTAAAAATCAATCTTGTTGCTGATCATTGACATATCCCAGACCCTAATTATCCCTACTCAACAATTCCACTTTGCATTCTATATATTGAAAATCTAGCAGTTTTTGTGTTGTTTTTTTTTTTTTTTTTACAGAAATTGCCGTTTACATCATATAAACCAGTATTTAAAGGGTTAAATTTTGGAAAATAATTGAAAACTTGGTGGTTACGATCAGAACTGAAGTGGAATAAAATATCTATGAAAAAATATTAACATATGATGTTTTTAGGTTGTTTTAAAAGGGACAAAAATGTCCCTTTTCAGAAAGACGAACACGAGTTCACGAACAAAGTGAAGTTGAAAGAATTCGTAACTCGCTACTCAAAATCCGACCTTTCTCCCCCGTTGATTCTTCATTTCACTTCACTAATGCTTTCATTTTCAAACTGTGAAAAACAGCCAAACCTCACCATCAACATCCTCTTTCCTTTTTGGGCTTCTTCGTGTCTTTGAGCCAGTTGAGGCTCAAGTTTCGTCTCTGATGTTTGCTTTACTACGAAATGCCAAACTTTGTTTTCATGTTTATTCATCAGCAGTCTAAAACTACTTGCTTTGTATTTTTATTTCTACTTTATAATGTGTGAATTCAATGTTTAGTATAAAGAATATCCAATAACGTTGACCGCAACATGCCTAATTATAAATCAAATTATTTAGACATATTTGCTTAATGAGATTACTCTTAACTGTTGATTCCTCAAAGTATATCCTAATATATCGAAGCAGAAAATGAGTCAGAGAAAAAGGTGGAGTTTAGAAAATTACATTTTAATGCTGTACATTTTTTAAAGGAGGTACCTAACAAGCTCTGTAGTAGAAAAACCTGAAAGGTTTTATGTGAAGATCTTTTATGTTGCATGTCTTTGTTGCTAAATCATGTTGGTGGAGGGTGTGAGGCCAAAGGTCGACGAGTTTAGAAAAATGTGAAGAAGCTTCTTTCACTATGACCACTAGATCACTCACAGGTCGCATCTCCTTCAAAGGAAATAAAGCACTTTAAGTGTCAAGCAGCAGCGGCTCGCCTCTTTCTTTAACATGTATTACACACAGCCTCACGAAAAACATCGTCTAGATTGTGATGATGTGTAGTCGGAGTTTGCCTGTTTCTGCCAATGTGATGAACACAAAAGAATGTCCTGGTAAAATTACCTTAAAGCTAACCTCAGATAATGTGAAACTTTCAGTATTTATGATCATGATCCAAACTACATTAACTCTTTGTGCGGTCTTAACAAGGGTTAAAGCGCTGGTACATAAAAGACTTCAAATGAGGTATAATTCTCAGAATGAAGACTTTTTAGACTTTTTAATCCTGGCGTCATGATAAAATCTATGTTGAATGATGATTAGGATTTATTTTAACGGTATAAATTTCAAAGCAACGTATTTTCTATTTGAGTATGTTGCTGATGTGGCAGAACTTGTCACCAAGTAAGCCAGAAAAAAGGTAGTTTGCATCATGTGATAGATGTTGTAAAAGGGTTTATATTAAGGAAAATAAAGGAATGTAGTACCTAAACCTAACCAAGTGGTTTTTAATAGCTAACCCTAACCCTTATCCAACTATGTAGTTTTTAAATGGGAAAACCTCAACATATAGTTTTTAATGCCCAAACCTAACTGTGTAGTATTTCCTAAAAAAAACTTGAGTGTTTTTTTGTACCTAAAACCTAACCAAGTGGTTTTTAATGAACTAACCCTTACCTAATTATGTAGTTCTCAATGAAAAAACACATAGTTTTTAAATGCATAAACCTAACTATGCAGCTTTTAATTAATACAACTCAACATTTAGTTTATCATGCCTAAACTTAACTGTATGATTCTTAATCAATAAACCTCACCATCTAGTTAATCATGCCTAAGCCTAAACACACAGATTTTAATTCCTAATTTTGTGTATTTTCTTTTAAAGATAAACCTTGTCATAGGGTTTTTGTTATATCTAAACCTAAAACCTATACATATCTAAACCTAAAACACTGTTTTTAATGCTTAAACCTTACCAAGCAGTGAGCCTTAGTCAAAATATAGTAACTACAACACAAACCAGCCATCCAATGAGGACTTTTTTTGACTTTTCAAACCAATAATCACTGCTTTTATTTCACTTCAACTAACTGCTAGAATACTATATTGCTTCATGCAGCATTCAGCCTTTCTTATTCTGGTGACTACAAATACAGAAAGTGTGTTACTCTCGCTTCACAAATCCCTGTGCGACTGTGTTGTAACTTGAGAAGTGAAGATATTGATGTATAAAGGCTAAATAATGAAGCATGTGAGCAGCTGAAAGTATTGCTTTTCTGTTATCTTTAATCTTACTGATCCACAACAGGGAACACTGAACAGCTTGTGCTGTCCATTAGACTCAGGTGATGTTGGAAAATGATTAGGTGATGTACTGTTCCTAAAAATGGCAGGAAAACCATGAAAGAGAGTTGGGACAGCGTGGGGATTTTTATATTTAAAGAATCTGTTACATATCTGGAAATTAGGACACTTATCATGTGCGCCTATCCATATATGTTGAATATGTAAATGTTACAATTTTTACCCAGTAAATACTTAAATATATAGTATTATATATAATATATAATATTATATAAATATATATATATATTAAATGCTTAAATATATATATATATATATATATATATATATATATATATATATATATATATATATATATATATATATATATATAACATTTAATTTAGCTAAATAACCTTTTCAATGTTCTAAAAGCATTATCGCCGCTTTACCTTGGACAGAAATGTTACGGTAATCTCACGAATACTGAAAGAGTTTCAGCTTCTGTTGGGATACGAAGGTAAGAAAGTCCCTTTTAAATGTTAAAGATATTTAAATTGGACATTCAAGGGAATTGGGTAAGACTGGAACACACCAATAAATTATAATTACCTGATTATTGCAGCATATGAAAGTATTTGGTGTGGTACTGTAGGTAGATACCTTATGTTCAGGAGGGATTGTGTCCTTATTGGTGTTTCCTTTGTGCTTGTTCAGTGTTTCTGCCATTATACACTCTTAATTGAAATCCTCTCGAGTGATAAAACAATGCATTGAACTATATTTCTGTTGTGCCTGGTAAAAACTTCAATAAAAAGATTTGGATTGTTTGATAAAGATGCTGGAAACTCCAGGATCAACGGGTGCAAATTTGATCTGAACATTGCGTTAAAGTGATAGAAACAGTTTATTTTGTATCTCTTTGGCCATAAAACTTACAAACAATCATTTCAATAATCTCTGTTTAATCGGCATTGAAACACGTGTAATACCCTGTAAAATATGTGTGTGGTACCCTGTGTACCTGGTGGAGATACTGTGTCAGAGACCCTATGGAGCCCCGGAACTACAATTCCCAGAATGCTTTGCCCCTGAACTGCAGTTCCCAGACTGCTTTGCAGCCCGGCAATGAGTGAGTGACAGCTTATATTAGGGGGCGGGCCCTTCTGCTGAGAAGAAATGTTTGTTGATGCTGCAGCCAAGCACGCCGAGAGACAGAGACCGAGAAATGTTTGTTCTGCTGCTGGTACCGACTGTGCTGGTTGCCTGAGACTGAGCGTTTGGGGAGTTGTTTTACTCGTCTCTGCTGGTTCTACGGAGAACTCTGGTCGTGGTGTCTCCGATGCGGGGCCCCAAGGGAGCTTCTTCTTCACCAGAGCTAGGCGATTAGCTCCTGGCTTCATCCAGCATCAGCCGACGCATCTCAGCTGTTTCCGGGAGGTTCAGCACGCCATCGCGCCGGTGTTGGGCTCTTAGGACGGCGTCTCCTCTTCGGCAGAAGGCATTTCCTCCTCTCCAGAGAGGGGGCCAGGCTCGTGTCTGCAGCGGACGGGGAACCGGTGCATCCAGCCCGCATCTTAGCGGTTGCGAGGGAATACTCCGGTGCCATCCCTCCCTCCAAGCGCTCGTATTGGCGGGTGGCTGACGTCACTGCTGGGGATCCCCTCCAGAGCGACAAGTCGACTCTCTACCCCCCAACTGCTCCTCCCCGGGGACCTCAGGGTATGTTTTAAAGGTTATCTCCTCCTCCGGCTAGCAGTGGGTCACTGACTGGCCCAGAACTCTTTTTCTCCTTTTTGGTACCAGGGCTACCACAGACTAGCCTGGCGACGCCATCCTATGTACTTCCGCCCAAAGATTTTGGCTCCGCACATAGTCTGGCCAAATCCCCCTACCTCGGTTCGCTCAGTGTTTTGCCAATCAGCAAACAGTTGCGAGTGGTGACGCAGAACTCACGCGCGGAGTCCATTGTAGTCCATATGATTGTAGTTCAACCGCAGCGGAAATAAACATGGCGACGGAAGAACGCTAGAAGCTATCCATGAAGTTGTCTCAACTCTGGAGAGCATTACCCAATTAAAACAAGAGCAAGAGGAATGCCTCGTCAATTTTGTTAGTGGCAAGGATGTCGTAGCTCTCCTTCCAACTGGCTTTGGGAAAAGTTTGATTTATCAAATGGTACCGGTATAATGAAAGCGGATGTGGCAAGCGTGATTCGCGAGCTAGAGCCTCGCGAGAGTAAGCATGAACCTCGGCGCATAACCAACGTCATTTCTAAACATTATGATTGGTTAAGGGAACTCCGTTACTCCAATGAATTTAAGTTGCTGGGTAAGGTCCCGCCCTCCATGGAAACGGATTCCTCTTGGGTTTTCCCAGACTGTTTGACAGAGTCAACAGTCGGCTTTCGCCCAGGCTAACCACAGACTCTCTGATTAGAGATTGTTTTGTTTTGTTTGCTATTGGGGACCAGTTGTCCTGCCATGGGTATACTGTAACTGTTGTAAATACTCTCTGTTGTTTCCTCTTTCTTGTTTTTCTTTTCCTTTTCTACCTTTGTTGCACCACAGAAAAATAAATACGTTAAACGTATACATTGCTGGGTTGCTCATTCTATGGCCTGGGTAGGCATGGTTGAGAAAGGCTGGCTGGGATACTCACACACACACACACACACACACACACATGTAGGTTAGCCCTGCATGCACCCCCAACCTCATTGGATAATATATTTTGGGATCTGAGGCGTACGCATGCACTAGCTCTAGGGAAGTGTAGTATGTCCCCAGTGGAGGCACTGCATCGTTTGTTGTAGAGTAGACTGGTTCCTTGGGTGGATTATGTCAGGACTCTCAGCTTTAAAGGCGCCACCTACTTGTTTGCACCGGAGGGTCGGCCAGCTCACCATCCACTGCTGAGGACTCAGGATCTGTTTGTTGCGCCAAAACCGTGTTTAAGTGTAAACCTTTACTTAGTGATAGCCATAGGCGTCTTATTAAGCTAGGCCACTCGTAAGAAGGGGTTACACACGTAAATGTAAAAATATAATTTAAAGCCATTGTTTGTCAATGTTTGCTGAGTTGTTCCATGTAAAATGTTGATTCAGCTTTGTGTAATTGGATGATTTTGACTAATAAAGCAGCAGTGTTGCTGGCAGCAGCGCCTGGTGGACAGTTTTTATTGGTCGCAGGGGTCGGCCACGCGGCCGACAAACAGCAGCGTGTTTATAGTCGATTCCCTGATGATCAGCAGGAACGGGCGATCGGCCTGAAAGATTTCACGATTCAGGTTAATGGAGCGTCCGACTGCCACCACAGCAGTAGCTGCTGCCGCCTCGCTGCCCTCTTCGTTCACCTGCAAACCAAAAAACATCGTCCATCTTTATCCTGTCAAACACAGCGCATAATTCATTAAAAAAAAAAAAAGTTTTCAACATTCAAATGCAAATTTTAGACTTCCAGGCTACTAACATTTTTTAATAATTTTTTTATTATTATTATTATTATTATTTTTATTTTTTTTACTTGTCTGTATGCTGCAACTGCAAAGTAATTTCCCAGCTGGGATGAATAAAGTACTTCTATTCTATTCTAATAAGACATGTAATTAGAATATTTCTTGGCTGCTGTTTGGTGTTGGGCACAACAAGCAGAGGTGGGTAGTAACGAGTTACATTTACTTGAGTAAGTTTTTGAAAACATTATACTTCTAGGAGTAGTTTTAAATCTCTATAATTTTTACTTTTCCTTGAGTAGATGTGTGCAGCAGAAACTGTCCTCTTACTCCGCTACATTAGGCTACAATGAGCTGGTTACTTTTCTTCTTACCTCTTTGGTATTCTACGCCTCATTATTTTTATCCCCCCGCGTACGCCTCATTTTAATGTTTTATTCTGACAGAGAGAGAGACTTCCACCAAAGGCTCTACCACCTGACTGTGTTCCACCAATCAGACGCAGCCGTGCAGTCTGGTCACGTGACCGTACTCGATCTCAGCGGCGGGACGGGTTAGCTTTAGCATTAGCAGTCGTAACAAACAAAGAAAGAAACAGATGAAAAATGTCAGAACCAACGGTGGGAAATGAAGACGCAGACGAGGCCTCATACTGAAAGCATGTTTACCTTACAAAGAGTGAGAAACAGCAGCTACATTATGTGTCTTCTGTGGCAACCAAAACAAACGCACATTTCAGCAGAAACTCAACATCTAACTTGAGGAAACATGTAGCGCTAAGTTTCCTAAACTCGTTTTTTCCCCCATGGATAGGTGAATGTTTGTTTTTTAGGTTCCATATGGGTTACATATGTTTTAAACATTTCCTAAGTCTCTTTTATTTTTTATTGAAGTACTTGAATTTACCTGGAGTATTTTAATTTAAGCTATTTTGTAATTAATTAATTAATTTTAATTTATTTTATCAATTGGATGAACTCTAATTTGCCTAAAGATGATTATTTAGTATTTTTGTCTGTCTGATTGAATGCTTGTGTTAACAAATAAATCAGACGTTACTCAACAGTTACTCAGTACTTGAGTAGTTTTTTCACCGAGCACTTTTTCACACTTACTCAAGTAATTATTTGGATGACTACTTTTTACTTTTACTTGAGTCATATTATTCTAAAGTAACAGTACTTTTACTTGAGGACACTTTTAGGCTGCTCTACCCAACTCTGACAACAAGTAGAAGTTATGGCACGATGAACATTTTTAACAGTGAAGCAGAATGGATGAAACTTTGTTTTGGGCACATAAACCTCCATTTACATGGTGGTCAGAGGGGTCTGAAAATTCAGCATAACTGTCCACTGATCAGCTGAAATAATCTCTGGATATTCAAAGTTCAGGAGCGCACGAGACCTATCGGATGTGTCACCGCCGACTCACACATGGTCGGACTTGAGCAACGAGGAAGTCACGTAGGAGGAGTTGTATGTACCAAGCATTAGTAATCTGCCCACGAGTTCCAAACCAACCAAAACATGTTTGTGTCCTTTTATTTCACGTGAACTTTATCCGACTGACCTCCAGCAAGGCTTTGTGGTAGGCGTCAGATATGAAGAGACCATCGCCGCCATTCTCCAGCATCCCTGAAAAACGAGGAAAGAGTTAAAGATGTTGGATTGTTTGCATTTGTTTAGAGGATGTATTAAATCTCCTCCTCCAGCTCCAATTAGGTTGCTTAAATCATATTGATCACCAAGGCTGCATGTTAAAATGGGTACTTATGATTCAGGCCAGAATACCAATAAGTTGGTATTATGTCTTATAGCTGTCTTTAAATTTGATTCACAATTTAAAAAAGAATTTAAATCATCGTAAACATACAGCTCGCGTCAAAACTTTGACAAATAAGTTTAAGAGAACAAAAGCTCAGAGGAGCTAAATCAAAGTATCGTAGAAATATTTATGGAAAATTAGTTTAAATATGTATATTTATACATCAATTAAATAAAAATGTATGAATGCTCAACGTTGGCACTAATTAAGCCCCTAAAATGACTGTGAGAAAGGGAAATTATATTGTTGTGACGCAAATTTTATGGATAAATAATTCAAATAGTATTTATACGAAAAAATAATCTATAGTTTTTTAAAAAATATATACATATATATCGCTCCCTTATAGCTCGAGTCCTGGGAGCTTCAGGGTTCTGCTCAGTATCTCAGCAGTTTCTAGAACTTTACTCTTTTGGACTCAGATCTCTGATGCTGTTCCAGGATCTGCTGGAGCTCCTCTCCCAGTTTGGGGCTCCGATCCCCACTGGTTCCACTGGTACCACCTTCGCTTCCTACATCTTTTCAATCTCCTTCAGGCCTTGGTGTTTTCCAAGCTTCTCACGTTCCTTCTTCTGTAGCTTGTCAACCACCACGGTGTCGGTTTGTTAGCCATCGCCTGCTTATCCGTCTGGATCTGGACGTCCCAGGATCTGGACGTCCCACAGGATCTGGACGTCCCACAGGATCTGGACGTCCCAGGATCTGGACGTCCCACAGGATCTGGACGTCCCACAGGATCTGGACGTCCCACAGGATCTGGACGTCCCAGGATCTGGACGTCCCACAGGATCTTAGCTCGGTCATTATCCACCACCTTTGGAGGCGTCTCCCACTTTGACTTTGGGACGTCCAACCCACACTCAGCACAGATGTTCCTGAAAACTGTTCCCGCCACTTGGTAATGGCGTTCCATGTATGCCGTACATCCTGCATCTTACACCCAGCTGCTATGGGCTGGACTGTCTCAGAGGCCTCTTTGCACCTGGGGGATCGGTCTGTTGTGGTAGACACCAGCCTTTACTGCCCATGTGTTCATGGCCTGTTTTTGAGCTGGTCTTTCAGACAGGCTTTTTCTAGCCACTGATAGGACTTCTTGATGTCAGCCACGTCTTCAGTCTTTCGGTGGTACATGCCGTGCGGAGGCTTATCCTTCCATGACAGTTCGTCCCCTTCCTCCTAGCCTTAAAGGGACAGTTTGCCTCTTCTGACATGAAGCTGTATGACATCCCATATCAGCAACATCATTTCTGAACATCTTCTTACCCCCTGCTGCGTCCTGTGAGCAGAGTTCCAGCCTCGTTTTGGTGTTGATGAAGGTAGTCCGGCAAGTTGGCTGGGGCTAAACAAATAAAGCGCCTTGCTTCTCAAAACAATATGCGTTCAAAAGAGTAATACATTTGAATAACAAAATCGTTTTGCATGAAAAAGTCAGACCTCGCATCGCTTGGCGCTATTTTTGCCTCCCTTGATATCAATGCGTGCTGCCACCTGCCGATAGCCGCGCCTGCTACGGTGTTTACTGCTCGGTCTGCTCAGTTTACATTAGACGCATTGATATCAAGGGAGGCAAAAATAGCGCCAAGCGATGCGAGGTCTGACTTTTTCATGCAAAACGATTTTGTTATTCAAATGTATTACTCTTTTGAACGCATATTGTTTTGAGAAGCAAAACGCTTTATTTTTGTGACCCCAGCCAACTAGCCGGACTACCTTCATCAACACCAAAACGAGGCTGGAACTCTGCTCACAGGACGCAGCAGGGGGTAAGAAGATGTTCATAAATGATGTTGCTGATATGGGATGTTACACAGCTTCATGTCAGAAGAGGCGAACTGTCCCTTTAAGGCTATCAGGGCTTTCTAATGGGGCTTGGTCCTCATTCTGAGGTGGGGACCATGATGTATCCCCTCTGACCCGTCGTCCTGGCATCCGTTGTACCTCATCGATCTCTACTTGCGATAGCAGATTCTGTTTCCGAACATTAGAACACTGGGTGGATCTATGACAGTTTGGATGTTGGGTTTCAAAGTTTGCATTGGTCCCACGTCCTCTGAGTATATCCCCTCTCACTGGGATTGCTGGAATAGTAGCATTCCAACAGTGTGAGATTCTCCACTCTATTCCATGAATATCTCGTCCCAGTAGCCCACTTCCCCATCAGTAGGTCCTGGTCCCCCAACATGTGGCATAGACCTTGTTAATCCGGGCGACGTCCAAGCGGGCATGGCTTCAGTTCTGTGTTTCTCACTCATATTAATAATAATAATATATATATATATACATTTATAAAGTGTAGTGGAGAAAGAGACACCTGATTGAAATCCCTTGAGATTTTATGAATTGGAAAATGTAGAAAAACTGCAATAAGGTGATAAAAGATAGAAAATACCTGAACAAACATGTGAAATGTCAGAAAATATTTCATTTTTTCTTTTAAATATCTTAAAAAAAAGTGAATAAAACCATTAAAATAGTTTCATTTGCTACAAAATGTGAAAAAGATCTGAATAAAAAGCTTAAAACCTGAGAACTTCAGGTATTTCTTATAAAAACATCTCCATCTGGAGCCAATCATACGAAACTCTATGCAGAGCAACAGATTTATGTCAACGAGTTGCTGCGACTGATGGTTTGTGCAGCTATTAACTAAAAGCTTTTATTCTATATTATTCTATTCTATTCCATTCTATTTGCTCTGATGTTTATTCTCTATTTTTATTCTATTTGCTTGTTTTTCCTTTAATTGTTTACATATCTTTATATTAACACAATAATTTCCCAAATTGGGATGAATAAAGTATCTATCTATCCACCCATCCACCCATCCATCTATCCATCTATCTATCTATCTATCTATCTATCTATCTATCTATCTACCCATCCATCCATCTATCTATCTATCTATCTATCTATCTATTCAATTCATTTTTATTTATATAGCGCCAAATACAACAAATGTCATCTCAAGGCACTTAGATAGTAAGTCCAATTCAAGCCAATTGGAATTCAATTAATTAATAATAATCATAATTCATAAAATAATCCAATTCGTTCATATAGAGCCAATTCAAAAACTATTTCCTAGCTAAGAAAACCAACAGATTGCACTGAAAACTTTTTGTTTTTCGGTCCAATCTCCCGGCCTGAGCGTGCCTGAGGCGACTGTGGAGAGAAACGACTCCCTTTTAACAGGAAGAAACCTCTGGCAGAACCAGACTCAGGAAGGGTGGCCATCCGCCTCGACCAGCTGGGGTTTGAGAAGACAGAAAGGGGGGGAAAAACCACTGTAACACCATTCAAAGGATATCTGTTGGAACAGGGAAACACGAGTTAATGACCACAATAATGTCACATATACATAAAGAGAGTAAAGTGAGGAAAGGTGTGACAGATGAGGCCCCCCAGCAGTCTGGGCCTATAGCAGCTTAACTATGGGATGTTTCAGGATCACCTGAGCCATCCCTAACTATAAGCTTTATCAAAAAGGAAAGTTTTAAGCCTGGTCTTAAAAGTGGAAAGGGTGTCTGCTTCCCAGACATTTACTGGCAGCTTATTCCACAAGAGAGGGGCCTGATAACTGAAGGCTCTGCCTCCCATTCTACTTTTAGAAACTCTGGGAACCTCAAGTAAACCTGCAGTTTGGGAACGAAGTGCTCTGTTAGGAAAATATCTTACAATGAGATCTTTAAGATATGATGGAGCTCGGTCATTAAGAGTTTTATATGTGAGGAGAAGAATCTTAAATTCTATTCTGAATTTAACAGGGAGCCAATGAAGAGAAGCTAAAACTGGAGAAATATGATCTCTCCTGTTAGTTCTCATCAGAACTCTGGCTGCAGCATTTTGGATCAACTGAAGGCTTTTCAGAGAATATGTGGGACAGCCCAATAATAAAGAATTACAGTAGTCCAATCCTGAAGTAACAAATGCATGGAGCAGTTTTTCTGCATCACTCTGAGACAAGATGTTCCTGATTTTAACAATATTACGAAGGTGAAAGAAGGCAGCCCTAGAAACCTGTTTTATATGAGAGTCAAATGATAAGTTCTGGTCAAAAATAACTCCAAGGTTCCTCACTGTAGAACTAGAAGCCAAGGAAATACCATCTAGAGTAACTATATAGCTAGACAATTTCTCCCTGAAGCGCTCAGGTCCAAAGATAACGACTTCAGTTTTGTCTGAATTTAGCAGCAGACAGTTCTGAGTCATCCAGGTCTTTATGTCTTTAAGACATGCTTGTAGTCTGACCAACCTATTGGTTTCATCTGGCTTTATAGATAAGTACAGCTGAGTATCATCAGCATAGCAATGGAAATTTATGCCCTGCTGTCTTATAATGTTACCTAATGGAAGCATGTATAAAGTGAAAAGAATCGGTCCAAGCACAGAACCCTGAGGAACTCCATGAC